>NW_027441980.1:300000-439714 GCF_048569485.1 Anomaloglossus baeobatrachus | reverse complement strand
GATAAGAATGATTATATGTATTGTAGAAATGTCTCCTATCATGTTCCCTAATTTTTTATTATGTCCACATCCTGGTCCCCATCTTGGACATCATAACAAACGTGCACTTTTTTGTTTAATTTACACATTGGACCATAGGAAAAATGACACTACAGCTACAGAGGTGACCGTCTGATAGCCCAGCTCGACTATCCATCTCTACTGAAGACCCTTTCAGCTTTTTGAGAGTTGGGTGGAGAACATCATCTCTGAAAATAGGGTCCCACAGCTGCACCCCATCAGTGTGAGCAGGACTCTTAGGACTCTTAGAAGAGTCAATGCTCTGAGACCATGGGGGGCGCTTAGCCCCCTCTCTTCGTCACTGAGGATGATTTCACTTTTCAGGGAATAGAGAGGGTGGTCCTTGTGGTGGACTGCAGGTATGGAGAGCTGTTGTCATCGTATTAGATAGATAAGAATGATTATATGTATTGTAGAAATGTCTCCTATTATGTTCCCTATTTTTTTATTATGTCCACATCCTGGTCCCCATCTTGGAAATCATAACAAACGTGCACTTTTTTGTTTAATATACACATTGGACCATAGGAAAAATGACACTACAGCTACAGAGGTGACCGTCTGATAGCCCAGCTCGACTATCCATCTCTACTGAAGACCCTTTCAGCTTTTTGAGAGTTGGGTGGAGGACATCATCTCTGAAAATAGGGTCCCACAGCTGCACCCCATCAGTGTGAGCAGGAATCTTAGGACTCTTAGAAGAGTCAATGCTCTGAGACCATGGGGGGCGCTTAGCCCCCTCTCTTCGTCACTGAGGATGATTTCATTTTTTAGGGATTAGAGAGAGTGGTCCTTGTGGTGGACTGCAGGTATGGAGAGCTGTTGTGATCGTATTAGATAGATAAGAATGATTATATGTATTGTAGAAATGTCTCCTATCATGTTCCCTAATTTTTTATTATGTCCACATCCTGGTCCCCATCTTGAACATCATAACAAACGTGCACTTTTTTGTTTAATTTACACATTGGACCATAGGAAAAATGACACTACAGCTACAGAGGTGACCGTCTGATAGCCCAGCTCGACTATCCATCTCTACTGAAGACCCTTTCAGCTTTTTGAGAGTTGGGTGGAGGACATCATCTCTGAAAATAGGGTCCCACAGCTGCACCCCATCAGTGTAAGCAGGACTCTTAGGACTCTTAGAAGAGTCAATGCTCTAAAACCATGGGGGGCGCTTAGCCCCCTCTCTTCGTCCCTGAGGATGATTTCATTTTTCAGGGATTAGAGAGGGTGGTCCTTGTGGTGGACTGCAGGTATGGAGAGCTGTTGTCATCGTATTAGATAGATAAGAATGATTATATGTATTGTAGAAATGTCTCCTATCATGTTCCCTAATTTCTTATTATGTCCACATCCTGGTCCCCATCTTGGACATCATAACAAACGTGCACTTTTTTGTTTAATTTACACATTGGACCATAGGAAAAATGACACTACAGCTACAGAGGTGACCGTCTGATAGCCCAGCTCGACTATCCATCTCTACTGAAGACCCTTTCAGCTTTTTGAGAGTTGGGTGGAGGACATCATCTCTGAAAATAGGGTCCCACAGCTTCACCCCATCAGTGTGAGCAGGACTCTTAGGACTCTTAGGACTCTTAGAAGAGTCAATGCTCTGGTACCATGGGGGGCGCTTGGCCCCCTCTCTTCGTCACTGAGGATGATTTCATTTTTCAGGGATTAGAGAGGGTGGTCCTTGTGGTGGACTGCAGGTATGGAGAGCTGTTGTCATCGTATTAGATAGATAAGAATGATTATATGTATTGTAGAAATGTCTCCTATCATGTTCCCTAATTTTTTATTATGTCCACATCCTGGTCCCCATCTTGGACATCATAAAAAACGTGCACTTTTTTGTTTAATTTACACATTGGACCATAGGAAAAATGACACTACAGCTACAGAGGTGACCGTCTGATAGCCCAGCTCGACTATCCATCTCTACTGAAGACCCTTTCAGCTTTTTGAGAGTTGGGTGGAGGACATCATCTCTTAAAATAGGGTCCCACAGCTGCACCCCATCAGTGTGAGCAGGACTCTTAGGACTCTTAGAAGAGTCAATGCTCTAAAACCATGGGGGCGCTTAGCCCCCTCTCTTCGTCCCTGAGGATGATTTCATTTTTCAGGGATTAGAGAGGGTGGTCCTTGTGGTGGACTGCAGGTATGGAGAGCTGTTGTCATCGTATTAGATAGATAAGAATGATTATATGTATTGTAGAAATGTCTCCTATCATGTTCCCTAATTTTTTATTATGTCCACATCCTGGTCCCCATCTTGGACATCATAACAAACGTGCACTTTTTTGTTTAATTTACACATTGGACCATAGGAAAAATGACACTACAGCTACAGAGGTGACCGTCTGATAGCCCAGCTCGACTATCCATCTCTACTGAAGACCCTTTCAGCTTTTTGAGAGTTGGGTGGAGGACATCATCTCTGAAAATAGGGTCCCACAGCTGCACCCCATCAGTGTGAGCAGGACTCTTAGGACTCTTAGAAGAGTTAATGCTCTGAGACCATGGGGGCGCTTAGCCCCCTCTCTTCGTCACTGAGGATGATTTCATTTTTCAGGGATTAGAGAGGGTGGTCCTTGTGGTGGACTGCAGGTATGGAGAGCTGTTGTCATCGTATTAGATAGATAAGAATGATTATATGTATTGTAGAAATGTCTCCTATCATGTTCCCTAATTTTTTATTATGTCCACATCCTGGTCCCCATCTTGGACATCATAACAAACGTGCACTTTTTTGTTTAATTTACACATTGGACCATAGGAAAAATGACACTACAGCTACAGAGGTGACCGTCTGATAGCCCAGCTCGACTATCCATCTCTACTGAAGACCCTTTCAGCTTTTTGAGAGTTGGGTGGAGGACATCATCTCTGAAAATAGGGTCCCACAGCTGCACCCCATCAGTGTGAGCAGGACTCTTAGGACTCTTAGAAGAGTTAATGCTCTGAGACCATGGGGGCGCTTAGCCCCCTCTCTTCGTCACTGAGGATGATTTCATTTTTCAGGGATTAGAGAGGGTGGTCCTTGTGGTGGACTGCAGGTATGGAGAGCTGTTGTGATCGTATTAGATAGATAAGAATGATTATATGTATTGTAGAAATGTCTCCTATCATGTTCCCTAATTTTTTATTATGTCCACATCCTGGTCCCCATCTTGGACATCATAACAAACGTGCACTTTTTTGTTTAATTTACACATTGGACCATAGGAAAAATGACACTACAGCTACAGAGGTGACCGTCTGATAGCCCAGCTCGACTATCCATCTCTACTGAAGACCCTTTCAGCTTTTTGAGAGTTGGGTGGAGGACATCATCTCTGAAAATAGGGTCCCACAGCTGCACCCCATCAGTGTAAGCAGGACTCTTAGGACTCTTAGAAGAGTCAATGCTCTAAAACCATGGGGGGCGCTTAGCCCCCTCTCTTCGTCCCTGAGGATGATTTCATTTTTCAGGGATTAGAGAGGGTGGTCCTTGTGGTGGACTGCAGGTATGGAGAGCTGTTGTCATCGTATTAGATAGATAAGAATGATTATATGTATTGTAGAAATGTCTCCTATCATGTTCCCTAATTTTTTATTATGTCCACATCCTGGTCCCCATCTTGGACATCATAACAAACGTGCACTTTTTTGTTTAATTTACACATTGGACCATAGGAAAAATGACACTACAGCTACAGAGGTGACCGTCTGATAGCCCAGCTCGACTATCCATCTCTACTGAAGACCCTTTCAGCTTTTTGAGAGTTGGGTGGAGGACATCATCTCTGAAAATAGGGTCCCACAGCTGCACCCCATCAGTGTGAGCAGGACTCTTAGGACTCTTAGAAGAGTCAATGCTCTGAGACCATTGGGGGCACTTAGCCCCCTCTCTTCATCACTGAGGATGATTTCATTTTTCAGGGATTAGAGAGGGTGGTCCTTGTGGTGGACTGCAGATATGGAGAGCTGTTATCATCGTATTAGATAGATAAGAATGATTATATGTATTGTAGAAATGTCTCCTATCATGTTCCCTAATTTTTTATTATGTCCACATCCTGGTCCCCATCTTGGACATCATAACAAACGTGCACTTTTTTGTTTAATTTACACATTGGACCATAGGAAAAATGACACTACAGCTACAGAGGTGACCGTCTGATAGCCCAGCTCGACTATCCATCTCTACTGAAGACCCTTTCAGCTTTTTGAGAGTTGGGTGGAGGACATCATCTCTGAAAATAGGGTCCCACAGCTGCACCCCATCAGTGTGAGCAGGACTCTTAGGACTCTTAGAAGAGTCAATGCTCTGAGACCATGGGGGGCGCTTAGCCCCCTCTCTTCGTCACTGAGGATGATTTCATTTTTCAGGGATTAGAGAGGGTGGTCCTTGTGGTGGACTGCAGGTATGGAGAGCTGTTGTCATCGTATTAAATAGATAAGAATGATTATATGTATTGTAGAAATGTCTCCTATCATGTTCCCTAATTTTTTATTATGTCCACATCCTGGTCCCCATCTTGGACATCATAACAAACGTGCACTTTTTTGTTTAATTTACACATTGGACCATAGGAAAAATGACACTACAGCTACAGAGGTGACCGTCTGATAGCCCAGCTCGACTATCCATCTCTACTGAGGACCCTTTCAGCTTTTTGAGAGTTGGGTGGAGAACATCATCTCTGAAAATAGGGTCCCACAGCTGCACCCCATCAGTGTGAGCAGGACTCTTAGGACTCTTAGAAGAGTCAATGCTCTGAGACCATGGGGGGCGCTTAGCCCCCTCTCTTCGTCACTGAGGATGATTTCACTTTTCAGGGAATAGAGAGGGTGGTCCTTGTGGTGGACTGCAGGTATGGAAAGCTGTTGTCATCGTATTAGATAGATAAGAATGATTATATGTATTGTAGAAATGTCTCCTATCATGTTCCCTATTTTTTTATTATGTCCACATCCTGGTCCCCATCTTGGAAATCATAACAAACGTGCACTTTTTTGTTTAATTTACACATTGGACCATAGGAAAAATGACACTACAGCTACAGAGGTGACCGTCTGATAGCCCAGCTCGACTATCCATCTCTACTGAAGACCCTATCAGCTTTTTGAGAGTTGGGTGGAGGACATCATCTCTGAAAATAGGGTCCCACAGCTGCACCCCATCAGTGTGAGCAGGAATCTTAGGACTCTTAGAAGAGTCAATGCTCTGAGACCATGGGGGGCGCTTAGCCCCCTCTCTTCGTCACTGAGGATGATTTCATTTTTCAGGGATTAGAGAGAGTGGTCCTTGTGGTGGACTGCAGGTATAGAGAGCTGTTGTGATCGTATTAGATAGATAAGAATGATTATATGTATTGTAGAAATGTCTCCTATCATGTTCCCTAATTTTTTATTATGTCCACATCCTGGTCCCCATCTTGAACATCATAACAAACGTGCACTTTTTTGTTTAATTTACACATTGGACCATAGGAAAAATGACACTACAGCTACAGAGGTGACCGTCTGATAGCCCAGCTCGACTATCCATCTCTACTGAAGACCCTTTCAGCTTTTTGAGAGTTGGGTGGAGGACATCATCTCTGAAAATAGGGTCCCACAGCTGCACCCCATCAGTGTGAGCAGGACTCTTAGGACTCTTAGAAGAGTTAATGCTCTGAGACCATGGGGGCGCTTAGCCCCCTCTCTTCGTCACTGAGGATGATTTCATTTTTCAGGGATTAGAGAGGGTGGTCCTTGTGGTGGACTGCAGGTATGGAGAGCTGTTGTCATCGTATTAGATAGATAAGAATGATTATATGTATTGTAGAAATGTCTCCTATCATGTTCCCTAATTTTTTATTATGTCCACATCCTGGTCCCCATCTTGGACATCATAACAAACGTGCACTTTTTTGTTTAATTTACACATTGGACCATAGGAAAAATGACACTACAGCTACAGAGGTGACCGTCTGATAGCCCAGCTCGACTATCCATCTCTACTGAAGACCCTTTCAGCTTTTTGAGAGTTGGGTGGAGGACATCATCTCTGAAAATAGGGTCCCACAGCTGCACCCCATCAGTGTGAGCAGGACTCTTAGGACTCTTAGAAGAGTCAATGCTCTGAGACCATTGGGGGCACTTAGCCCCCTCTCTTCATCACTGAGGATGATTTCATTTTTCAGGGATTAGAGAGGGTGGTCCTTGTGGTGGACTGCAGATATGGAGAGCTGTTATCATCGTATTAGATAGATAACAATGATTATGTGTATTGTAGAAATGTCTCCTATCATGTTCCCTAATTTTTTATTATGTCCACATCCTGGTCCCCATCTTGGACATCATAACAAACGTGCACTTTTTTGTTTAATATACACATTGGACCATAGGAAAAATGACACTACAGCTACAGAGGTGACCGTCTGATAGCCCAGCTCGACTATCCATCTCTACTGAAGACCCTTTCAGCTTTTTGAGAGTTGGGTAGAGAACATCATCTCTGAAAATAGGGTCCCACAGCTGCACCCCATCAGTGTGAGCAGGACTCTTAGGACTCTTAAAAGAGTCAATGCTCTGAGACCATGGAGGGCGCTTAGCCCCCTCTCTTCGTCACTGAGGATGATTTCACTTTTCAGGGATTAGAGAGAGTGGTCCTTGTGGTGGACTGCAGGTATGGAGAGCTGTTGTGATCGTATTAGATAGATAAGAATGATTATATGTATTGTAGAAATGTCTCCTATCATGTTCCCTAATTTTTTATTATGTCCACATCCTGGTCCCCATCTTGAAAATCATAACAAACGTGCACTTTTTTGTTTAATTTACACATTGGACCATAGGAAAAATGACACTACAGCTACAGAGGTGACCGTCTGATAGCCCAGCTCGACTATCCATCTCTACTGAAGACCCTTTCAGCTTTTTGAGAGTTGGGTGGAGGACATCATCTCTGAAAATAGGGTCCCACAGCTGCACCCCATCAGTGTAAGCAGGACTCTTAGGACTCTTAGAAGAGTCAATGCTCTAAAACCATGGGGGCGCTTAGCCCCCTCTCTTCGTCCCTGAGGATGATTTCATTTTTCAGGGATTAGAGAGGGCGGTCCTTGTGGTGGACTGCAGGTATGGAGAGCTGTTGTCATCGTATTAGATAGATAAGAATGATTATATGTATTGTAGAAATGTCTCCTATCATGTTCCCTAATTTCTTATTATGTCCACATCCTGGTCCCCATCTTGGACATCATAACAAACGTGCACTTTTTTGTTTAATTTACACATTGGACCATAGGAAAAATGACACTACAGCTACAGAGGTGACCGTCTGATAGCCCAGCTCGACTATCCATCTCTACTGAAGACCCTTTCAGCTTTTTGAGAGTTGGGTGGAGGACATCATCTCTGAAAATAGGGTCCCACAGCTTCACCCCATCAGTGTGAGCAGGACTCTTAGGACTCTTAGAAGAGTCAATGCTCTGGTACCATGGGGGGCGCTTGGCCCCCTCTCTTCGTCACTGAGGATGATTTCATTTTTCAGGGATTAGAGAGGGTGGTCCTTGTGGTGGACTGCAGGTATGGAGAGCTGTTGTCATCGTATTAGATAGATAAGAATGATTATATGTATTGTAGAAATGTCTCCTATCATGTTCCCTAATTTTTTATTATGTCCACATCCTGGTCCCCATCTTGGACATCATAACAAACGTGCACTTTTTTGTTTAATTTACACATTGGACCATAGGAAAAATGACACTACAGCTACAGAGGTGACCGTCTGATAGCCCAGCTCGACTATCCATCTCTACTGAAGACCCTTTCAGCTTTTTGAGAGTTGGGTGGAGAACATCATCTCTGAAAATAGGGTCCCACAGCTGCACCCCATCAGTGTGAGCAGGACTCTTAGGACTCTTAGAAGAGTCAATGCTCTGAGACCATTGGGGGCACTTAGCCCCCTCTCTTCATCACTGAGGATGATTTCATTTTTCAGGGATTAGAGAGGGTGGTCCTTGTGGTGGACTGCAGATATGGAGAGCTGTTATCATCGTATTAGATAGATAAGAATGATTATATGTATTGTAGAAATGTCTCCTATCATGTTCCCTAATTTTTTATTCTGTCCACATCCTGGTCCCCATCTTGGACATCATAACAAACGTGCACTTTTTTGTTTAATTTACACATTGGACCATAGGAAAAATGACACTACAGCTACAGAGGTGACCGTCTGATAGCCCAGCTCGACTATCCATCTCTACTGAAGACCCTTTCAGCTTTTTGAGAGTTGGGTGGAGGACATCATCTCTGAAAATAGGGTCCCACAGCTGCACCCCATCAGTGTGAGCAGGACTCTTAGGACTCTTAGAAGAGTCAATGCTCTGAGACCATGGGGGGCGCTTAGCCCCCTCTCTTCGTCACTGAGGATGATTTCATTTTTCAGGGATTAGAGAGGTTGGTCCTTGTGGTGGACTGCAGGTATGGAGAGCTGTTGTCATCGTATTAAATAGATAAGAATGATTATATGTATTGTAGAAATGTCTCCTATCATGTTCCCTAATTTTTTATTATGTCCACATCCTGGTCCCCATCTTGGACATCATAACAAACGTGCACTTTTTTGTTTAATTTACACATTGGACCATAGGAAAAATGACACTACAGCTACAGAGGTGACCGTCTGATAGCCCAGCTCGACTATCCATCTCTACTGAAGACCCTTTCAGCTTTTTGAGAGTTGGGTGGAGAACATCATCTCTGAAAATAGGGTCCCACAGCTGCACCCCATCAGTGTGAGCAGGACTCTTAGGACTCTTAGAAGAGTCAATGCTCTGAGACCATGGGGGGCGCTTAGCCCCCTCTCTTCGTCACTGAGGATGATTTCACTTTTCAGGGAATAGAGAGGGTGGTCCTTGTGGTGGACTGCAGGTATGGAGAGCTGTTGTCATCGTATTAGATAGATAAGAATGATTATATGTATTGTAGAAATGTCTCCTATCATGTTCCCTATTTTTTTATTATGTCCACATCCTGGTCCCCATCTTGGAAATCATAACAAACGTGCACTTTTTTGTTTAATATACACATTGGACCATAGGAAAAATGACACTACAGCTACAGAGGTGACCGTCTGATAGCCCAGCTCGACTATCCATCTCTACTGAAGACCCTTTCAGCTTTTTGAGAGTTGGGTGGAGGACATCATCTCTGAAAATAGGGTCCCACAGCTGCACCCCATCAGTGTGAGCAGGAATCTTAGGACTCTTAGAAGAGTCAATGCTCTGAGACCATGGGGGGCGCTTAGCCCCCTCTCTTCGTCACTGAGGATGATTTCATTTTTTAGGGATTAGAGAGAGTGGTCCTTGTGGTGGACTGCAGGTATGGAGAGCTGTTGTGATCGTATTAGATAGATAAGAATGATTATATGTATTGTAGAAATGTCTCCTATCATGTTCCCTAATTTTTTATTATGTCCACATCCTGGTCCCCATCTTGAACATCATAACAAACGTGCACTTTTTTGTTTAATTTACACATTGGACCATAGGAAAAATGACACTACAGCTACAGAGGTGACCGTCTGATAGCCCAGCTCGACTATCCATCTCTACTGAAGACCCTTTCAGCTTTTTGAGAGTTGGGTGGAGGACATCATCTCTGAAAATAGGGTCCCACAGCTGCACCCCATCAGTGTAAGCAGGACTCTTAGGACTCTTAGAAGAGTCAATGCTCTAAAACCATGGGGGGCGCTTAGCCCCCTCTCTTCGTCCCTGAGGATGATTTCATTTTTCAGGGATTAGAGAGGGTGGTCCTTGTGGTGGACTGCAGGTATGGAGAGCTGTTGTCATCGTATTAGATAGATAAGAATGATTATATGTATTGTAGAAATGTCTCCTATCATGTTCCCTAATTTCTTATTATGTCCACATCCTGGTCCCCATCTTGGACATCATAACAAACGTGCACTTTTTTGTTTAATTTACACATTGGACCATAGGAAAAATGACACTACAGCTACAGAGGTGACCGTCTGATAGCCCAGCTCGACTATCCATCTCTACTGAAGACCCTTTCAGCTTTTTGAGAGTTGGGTGGAGGACATCATCTCTGAAAATAGGGTCCCACAGCTTCACCCCATCAGTGTGAGCAGGACTCTTAGGACTCTTAGGACTCTTAGAAGAGTCAATGCTCTGGTACCATGGGGGGCGCTTGGCCCCCTCTCTTCGTCACTGAGGATGATTTCATTTTTCAGGGATTAGAGAGGGTGGTCCTTGTGGTGGACTGCAGGTATGGAGAGCTGTTGTCATCGTATTAGATAGATAAGAATGATTATATGTATTGTAGAAATGTCTCCTATCATGTTCCCTAATTTTTTATTATGTCCACATCCTGGTCCCCATCTTGGACATCATAACAAACGTGCACTTTTTCGTTTAATTTACACATTGGGCCATAGGAAAAATGACACTACAGCTACAGAGGTGACCGTCTGATAGCCCAGCTCGACTATCCATCTCTACTGAAGACCCTTTCAGCTTTTTGAGAGTTGGGTGGAGGACATCATCTCTGAAAATAGGGTCCCACAGCTGCACCCATCAGTGTGAGCAGGACTCTTAGGACTCTTAGAAGAGTTAATGCTCTGAGACCATGGGGGCGCTTAGCCCCCTCTCTTCGTCACTGAGGATGATTTCATTTTTCAGGGATTAGAGAGGGTGGTCCTTGTGGTGGACTGCAGGTATGGAGAGCTGTTGTCATCGTATTAGATAGATAAGAATGATTATATGTATTGTAGAAATGTCTCCTATCATGTTCCCTAATTTTTTATTATGTCCACATCCTGGTCCCCATCTTGGACATCATAACAAACGTGCACTTTTTTGTTTAATTTACACATTGGACCATAGGAAAAATGACACTACAGCTACAGAGGTGACCGTCTGATAGCCCAGCTCGACTATCCATCTCTACTGAAGACCCTTTCAGCTTTTTGAGAGTTGGGTGGAGGACATCATCTCTGAAAATAGGGTCCCACAGCTGAACCCCATCAGTGTGAGCAGGACTCTTAGGACTCTTAGAAGAGTCAATGCTCTGAGACCATTGGGGGCACTTAGCCCCCTCTCTTCATCACTGAGGATGATTTCATTTTTCAGGGATTAGAGAGGGTGGTCCTTGTGGTGGACTGCAGATATGGAGAGCTGTTATCATCGTATTAGGTAGATAAGAATGATTATATGTATTGTAGAAATGTCTCCTATCATGTTCCCTAATTTTTTATTATGTCCACATCCTGGTCCCCATCTTGGACATCATAACAAACGTGCACTTTTTTGTTTAATTTACACATTGGACCATAGGAAAAATGACACTACAGCTACAGAGGTGACCGTCTGATAGCCCAGCTCGACAATCCATCTCTACTGAAGACCCTTTCAGCTTTTTGAGAGTTGGGTGGAGGACATCATCTCTGAAAATAGGGTCCCACAGCTGCACCCCATCAGTGTGAGCAGGACTCTTAGGACTCTTAGAAGAGTCAATGCTCTGAGACCATGGGGGGCGCTTAGCCCCCTCTCTTCGTCACTGAGGATGATTTCATTTTTCAGGGATTAGAGAGGGTGGTCCTTGTGGTGGACTGCCGGTATGGAGAGCTGTTGTCATCGTATTAAATAGATAAGAATGATTATATGTATTGTAGAAATGTCTCCTATCATGTTCCCTAATTTTTTATTATGTCCACATCCTGGTCCCCATCTTGGACATCATAACAAACGTGCACTTTTTTGTTTAATTTACACATTGGACCATAGGAAAAATGACACTACAGCTACAGAGGTGACCGTCTGATAGCCCAGCTCGACTATCCATCTCTACTGAAGACCCTTTCAGCTTTTTGAGAGTTGGGTGGAGGACATCATCTCTTAAAATAGGGTCCCACAGCTGCACCCCATCAGTGTAAGCAGGACTCTTAGGACTCTTAGAAGAGTCAATGCTCTAAAACCATGGGGGGCGCTTAGCCCCCTCTCTTCATCACTGAGGATGATTTCATTTTTCAGGGATTAGAGAGGGTGGTCCTTGTGGTGGACTGCAGGTATGGAGAGCTGTTGTCATCGTATTAGATAGATAAGAATGATTATATGTATTGTAGAAATGTCTCCTATCATGTTCTCTAATTTTTTATTATGTCCACATCCTGGTCCCCATCTTGGACATCATAACAAACGTGCACTTTTTTGTTTAATTTACACATTGGACCATAGGAAAAATGACACTACAGCTACAGAGGTGACCGTCTGATAGCCCAGCTCGACTATCCATCTCTACTGAAGACCATTTCAGCTTTTTGAGAGTTGGGTGGAGGACATCATCTCTGAAAATAGGGTCCCACAGCTGCACCCCATCAGTGTGAGCAGGACTCTTAGGACTCTTAGAAGAGTCAATGCTCTGAGACCATTGGGGGCACTTAGCCCCCTCTCTTCATCACTGAGGATGATTTCATTTTTCAGGGATTAGAGAGGGTGGTCCTTGTGGTGGACTGCAGATATGGAGAGCTGTTATCATCGTATTAGATAGATAAGAATGTATGTCCACATCCTGGTCCCCATCTTGGACATCATAACAAACGTGCACTTTTTTGTTTAATTTACACATTGGACCATAGGAAAAATGACACTACAGCTACAGAGGTGACCGTCTGATAGCCCAGCTCGACTATCCATCTCTACTGAAGACCCTTTCAGCTTTTTGAGAGTTGGGTGGAGGACATCATCTCTGAAAATAGGGTCCCACAGCTGCACCCCATCAGTGTGAGCAGGACTCTTAGGACTCTTAGAAGAGTCAATGCTCTGAGACCATGGGGGGCGCTTAGCCCCCTCTCTTCGTCACTGAGGATGATTTCATTTTTCAGGGATTAGAGAGGGTGGTCCTTGTGGTGGACTGCAGGTATGGAGAGCTGTTGTCATCGTATTAAATAGATAAGAATGATTATATGTATTGTAGAAATGTCTCCTATCATGTTCCCTAATTTTTTATTATGTCCACATCCTGGTCCCCTTCTTGGACATCATAACAAACGTGCACTTTTTTGTTTAATTTACACATTGGACCATAGGAAAAATGACACTACAGCTACAGAGGTGACCGTCTGATAGCCCAGCTCGACTATCCATCTCTACTGAAGACCCTTTCAGCTTTTTGAGAGTTGGGTGGAGAACATCATCTCTGAAAATAGGGTCCC
This sequence comes from Anomaloglossus baeobatrachus, assembly GCF_048569485.1. Taxonomy (NCBI): domain Eukaryota; kingdom Metazoa; phylum Chordata; class Amphibia; order Anura; family Aromobatidae; genus Anomaloglossus; species Anomaloglossus baeobatrachus. The sequence goes on along the minus strand of NW_027441980.1, from coordinate 426,438 downwards.
ACAGCTGCACCCCATCAGTGTGAGCAGGACTCTTAGGACTCTTAGAAGAGTCAATGCTCTGAGACCATGGGGGGCGCTTAGCCCCCTCTCTTCGTCACTGAGGATGATTTCACTTTTCAGGGAATAGAGAGGGTGGTCCTTGTGGTGGACTGCAGGTATGGAGAGCTGTTGTCATCGTATTAGATAGATAAGAATGATTATATGTATTGTAGAAATGTCTCCTATCATGTTCCCTATTTTTTTATTATGTCCACATCCTGGTCCCCATCTTGGAAATCATAACAAACGTGCACTTTTTTGTTTAATTTACAAATTGGACAATAGGAAAAATGACACTACAGCTACAGAGGTGACCGTCTGATAGCCCAGCTCGACTATCCATCTCTACTGAAGACCCTTTCAGCTTTTTGAGAGTTGGGTGGAGGACATCATCTCTGAAAATAGGGTCCCACAGCTGCACCCCATCAGTGTGAGCAGGACTCTTAGGACTCTTAGAAGAGTCAATGCTCTGAGACCATGGGGGGCGCTTAGCCCCCTCTCTTCGTCACTAAGGATGATTTCATTTTTCAGGGATTAGAGAGGGTGGTCCTTGTGGTGGACTGCAGGTATGGAGAGCTGTTGTCATCGTATTAAATAGATAAGAATGATTATATGTATTGTAGAAATGTCTCCTATCATGTTCCCTAATTTTTTATTATGTCCACATCCTGGTCCCCTTCTTGGACATCATAACAAACGTGCACTTTTTTGTTTAATTTACACATTGGACCATAGGAAAAATGACACTACAGCTACAGAGGTGACCGTCTGATAGCCCAGCTCGACTATCCATCTCTACTGAAGACCCTTTCAGCTTTTTGAGAGTTGGGTGGAGAACATCATCTCTGAAAATAGGGTCCCACAGCTGCACCCATCAGTGTGAGCAGGACTCTTAGGACTCTTAGAAGAGTTAATGCTCTGAGACCATGGGGGCGCTTAGCCCCCTCTCTTCGTCACTGAGGATGATTTCATTTTTCAGGGATTAGAGAGGGTGGTCCTTGTGGTGGACTGCAGGTATGGAGAGCTGTTGTCATCGTATTAGATAGATAAGAATGATTATATGTATTGTAGAAATGTCTCCTATCATGTTCCCTAATTTTTTATTATGTCCACATCCTGGTCCCCATCTTGGACATCATAACAAACGTGCACTTTTTTGTTTAATTTACACATTGGACCATAGGAAAAATGACACTACAGCTACAGAGGTGACCGTCTGATAGCCCAGCTCGACTATCCATCTCTACTGAAGACCCTTTCAGCTTTTTGAGAGTTGGGTGGAGGACATCATCTCTGAAAATAGGGTCCCACAGCTGCACCCCATCAGTGTGAGCAGGACTCTTAGGACTCTTAGAAGAGTCAATGCTCTGAGACCATTGGGGGCACTTAGCCCCCTCTCTTCATCACTGAGGATGATTTCATTTTTCAGGGATTAGAGAGGGTGGTCCTTGTGGTGGACTGCAGATATGGAGAGCTGTTATCATCGTATTAGGTAGATAAGAATGATTATATGTATTGTAGAAATGTCTCCTATCATGTTCCCTAATTTTTTATTATGTCCACATCCTGGTCCCCATCTTGGACATCATAACAAACGTGCACTTTTTTGTTTAATTTACACATTGGACCATAGGAAAAATGACACTACAGCTACAGAGGTGACCGTCTGATAGCCCAGCTCGACAATCCATCTCTACTGAAGACCCTTTCAGCTTTTTGAGAGTTGGGTGGAGGACATCATCTCTGAAAATAGGGTCCCACAGCTGCACCCCATCAGTGTGAGCAGGACTCTTAGGACTCTTAGAAGAGTCAATGCTCTGAGACCATGGGGGGCGCTTAGCCCCCTCTCTTCGTCACTGAGGATGATTTCATTTTTCAGGGATTAGAGAGGGTGGTCCTTGTGGTGGACTGCCGGTATGGAGAGCTGTTGTCATCGTATTAAATAGATAAGAATGATTATATGTATTGTAGAAATGTCTCCTATCATGTTCCCTAATTTTTTATTATGTCCACATCCTGGTCCCCATCTTGGACATCATAACAAACGTGCACTTTTTTGTTTAATTTACACATTGGACCATAGGAAAAATGACACTACAGCTACAGAGGTGACCGTCTGATAGCCCAGCTCGACTATCCATCTCTACTGAAGACCCTTTCAGCTTTTTGAGAGTTGGGTGGAGGACATCATCTCTTAAAATAGGGTCCCACAGCTGCACCCCATCAGTGTAAGCAGGACTCTTAGGACTCTTAGAAGAGTCAATGCTCTAAAACCATGGGGGGCGCTTAGCCCCCTCTCTTCATCACTGAGGATGATTTCATTTTTCAGGGATTAGAGAGGGTGGTCCTTGTGGTGGACTGCAGGTATGGAGAGCTGTTGTCATCGTATTAGATAGATAAGAATGATTATATGTATTGTAGAAATGTCTCCTATCATGTTCTCTAATTTTTTATTATGTCCACATCCTGGTCCCCATCTTGGACATCATAACAAACGTGCACTTTTTTGTTTAATTTACACATTGGACCATAGGAAAAATGACACTACAGCTACAGAGGTGACCGTCTGATAGCCCAGCTCGACAATCCATCTCTACTGAAGACCCTTTCAGCTTTTTGAGAGTTGGGTGGAGGACATCATCTCTGAAAATAGGGTCCCACAGCTGCACCCCATCAGTGTGAGCAGGACTCTTAGGACTCTTAGAAGAGTCAATGCTCTGAGACCATGGGGGGCGCTTAGCCCCCTCTCTTCGTCACTGAGGATGATTTCATTTTTCAGGGATTAGAGAGGGTGGTCCTTGTGGTGGACTGCCGGTATGGAGAGCTGTTGTCATCGTATTAAATAGATAAGAATGATTATATGTATTGTAGAAATGTCTCCTATCATGTTCCCTAATTTTTTATTATGTCCACATCCTGGTCCCCATCTTGGACATCATAACAAACGTGCACTTTTTTGTTTAATTTACACATTGGACCATAGGAAAAATGACACTACAGCTACAGAGGTGACCGTCTGATAGCCCAGCTCGACTATCCATCTCTACTGAAGACCCTTTCAGCTTTTTGAGAGTTGGGTGGAGGACATCATCTCTTAAAATAGGGTCCCACAGCTGCACCCCATCAGTGTAAGCAGGACTCTTAGGACTCTTAGAAGAGTCAATGCTCTAAAACCATGGGGGGCGCTTAGCCCCCTCTCTTCATCACTGAGGATGATTTCATTTTTCAGGGATTAGAGAGGGTGGTCCTTGTGGTGGACTGCAGGTATGGAGAGCTGTTGTCATCGTATTAGATAGATAAGAATGATTATATGTATTGTAGAAATGTCTCCTATCATGTTCTCTAATTTTTTATTATGTCCACATCCTGGTCCCCATCTTGGACATCATAACAAACGTGCACTTTTTTGTTTAATTTACACATTGGACCATAGGAAAAATGACACTACAGCTACAGAGGTGACCGTCTGATAGCCCAGCTCGACTATCCATCTCTACTGAAGACCATTTCAGCTTTTTGAGAGTTGGGTGGAGGACATCATCTCTGAAAATAGGGTCCCACAGCTGCACCCCATCAGTGTGAGCAGGACTCTTAGGACTCTTAGAAGAGTCAATGCTCTGAGACCATTGGGGGCACTTAGCCCCCTCTCTTCATCACTGAGGATGATTTCATTTTTCAGGGATTAGAGAGGGTGGTCCTTGTGGTGGACTGCAGATATGGAGAGCTGTTATCATCGTATTAGATAGATAAGAATGTATGTCCACATCCTGGTCCCCATCTTGGACATCATAACAAACGTGCACTTTTTTGTTTAATTTACACATTGGACCATAGGAAAAATGACACTACAGCTACAGAGGTGACCGTCTGATAGCCCAGCTCGACTATCCATCTCTACTGAAGACCCTTTCAGCTTTTTGAGAGTTGGGTGGAGGACATCATCTCTGAAAATAGGGTCCCACAGCTGCACCCCATCAGTGTGAGCAGGACTCTTAGGACTCTTAGAAGAGTCAATGCTCTGAGACCATGGGGGGCGCTTAGCCCCCTCTCTTCGTCACTGAGGATGATTTCATTTTTCAGGGATTAGAGAGGGTGGTCCTTGTGGTGGACTGCAGGTATGGAGAGCTGTTGTCATCGTATTAAATAGATAAGAATGATTATATGTATTGTAGAAATGTCTCCTATCATGTTCCCTAATTTTTTATTATGTCCACATCCTGGTCCCCTTCTTGGACATCATAACAAACGTGCACTTTTTTGTTTAATTTACACATTGGACCATAGGAAAAATGACACTACAGCTACAGAGGTGACCGTCTGATAGCCCAGCTCGACTATCCATCTCTACTGAAGACCCTTTCAGCTTTTTGAGAGTTGGGTGGAGAACATCATCTCTGAAAATAGGGTCCCACAGCTGCACCCCATCAGTGTGAGCAGGACTCTTAGGACTCTTAGAAGAGTCAATGCTCTGAGACCATGGGGGGCGCTTAGCCCCCTCTCTTCGTCACTGAGGATGATTTCACTTTTCAGGGAATAGAGAGGGTGGTCCTTGTGGTGGACTGCAGGTATGGAGAGCTGTTGTCATCGTATTAGATAGATAAGAATGATTATATGTATTGTAGAAATGTCTCCTATCATGTTCCCTATTTTTTTATTATGTCCACATCCTGGTCCCCATCTTGGAAATCATAACAAACGTGCACTTTTTTGTTTAATTTACAAATTGGACAATAGGAAAAATGACACTACAGCTACAGAGGTGACCGTCTGATAGCCCAGCTCGACTATCCATCTCTACTGAAGACCCTTTCAGCTTTTTGAGAGTTGGGTGGAGGACATCATCTCTGAAAATAGGGTCCCACAGCTTCACCACATCAGTATGAGCAGGACTCTTAGGACTCTTAGAAGAGTCAATGCTCTGGTACCATGGGGGGCGCTTGGCCCCCTCTCTTCGTCACTGAGGATGATTTCATTTTTCAGGGATTAGAGAGGGTGGTCCTTGTGGTGGACTGCAGGTATGGAGAGCTGTTGTCATCGTATTAGATTGATAAGAATGATTATATGTATTGTAGAAATGTCTCCTATCATGTTCCCTAATTTTTTATTATGTCCACATCCTGGTCCCCATCTTGGACATCATAACAAACGTGCACTTTTTTGTTTAATTTACACATTGGACCATAGGAAAAATGACACTACAGCTACAGAGGTGACCGTCTGATAGCCCAGCTCGACTATCCATCTCTACTGAAGACCCTTTCAGCTTTTTGAGAGTTGGGTGGAGGACATCATCTCTGAAAATAGGGTCCCACAGCTGCACCCCATCAGTGTGAGCAGGACTCTTAGGACTCTTAGAAGAGTTAATGCTCTGAGACCATGGGGGCGCTTAGCCCCCTCTCTTCGTCACTGAGGATGATTTCATTTTTCAGGGATTAGAGAGGGTGGTCCTTGTGGTGGACTGCAGGTATGGAGAGCTGATGTCATCGTATTAGATAGATAAGAATGATTATATGTATTGTAGAAATGTCTCCTATCATGTTCCCTAATTTTTTATTATGTCCACATCCTGGTCCCCATCTTGGACATCATAACAAACGTGCACTTTTTTGTTTAATTTACACATTGGACCATAGGAAAAATGACACTACAGCTACAGAGGTGACCGTCTGATAGCCCAGCTCGACTATCCATCTCTACTGAAGACCCTTTCAGCTTTTTGAGAGTTGGGTGGAGGACATCATCTCTGAAAATAGGGTCCCACAGCTGCACCCCATCAGTGTGAGCAGGACTCTTAGGACTCTTAGAAGAGTCAATGCTCTGAGACCATTGGGGGCACTTAGCCCCCTCTCTTCGTCCCTGAGGATGATTTCATTTTTCAGGGATTAGAGAGGGTGGTCCTTGTGGTGGACTGCAGGTATGGAGAGCTGTTATCATCGTATTAGATAGATAAGAATGATTATATGTATTGTAGAAATGTCTCCTATCATGTTCCCTAATTTTTTATTATGTCCACATCCTGGTCCCCATCTTGGACATCATAACAAACGTGCACTTTTTGTTTAATTTACACATTGGACCATAGGAAAAATGACACTACAGCTACAGAGGTGACCGTCTGATAGCCCAGCTCGACAATCCATTTCTACTGAAGACCCTTTCAGCTTTTTGAGAGTTGGGTGGAGGACATCATCTCTGAAAATAGGGTCCCACAGCTGCACCCCATCAGTGTGAGCAGGACTCTTAGGACTCTTAGAAGAGTCAATGCTCTGAGACCATGGGGGGCGCTTAGCCCCCTCTCTTCGTCACTGAGGATGATTTCATTTTTCAGGGATTAGAGAGGGTGGTCCTTGTGGTGGACTGCAGGTATGGAGAGCTGTTGTCATCGTATTAAATAGATAAGAATGATTATATGTATTGTAGAAATGTCTCCTATCATGTTCCCTAATTTTTTATTATGTCCACATCCTGGTCCCCATCTTGGACATCATAACAAACGTGCACTTTTTTGTTTAATTTACACATTGGACCATAGGAAAAATGTCACTACAGCTACAGAGGTGACCGTCTGATAGCCCAGCTCGACTATCCATCTCTACTGAAGACCCTTTCAGCTTTTTGAGAGTTGGGTGGAGAACATCATCTCTGAAAATAGGGTCCCACAGCTGCACCCCATCAGTGTGAGCAGGACTCTTAGGACTCTTAGAAGAGTCAATGTTTTGAGACCATGGGGGGCGCTTAGCCCCCTCTCTTCGTCACTGAGGATGATTTCACTTTTCAGGGAATAGTGAGGGTGGTCCTTGTGGTGGACTGCAGTTATGGAGAGCTGTTGTCATCGTATTAGATAGATAAGAATGATTATATGTATTGTAGAAATGTCTCCTATCATGTTCCCTATTTTTTTATTATGTCCACATCCTGGTCCCCATCTTGGAAATCATAACAAACGTGCACTTTTTTGTTTAATTTACACATTGGACCATAGGAAAAATGACACTACAGCTACAGAGGTGACCGTCTGGTAGCCCAGCTCGACTATCCATCTCTACTGAAGACCCTTTCAGCTTTTTGAGAGTTGGGTGGAGGACATCATCTCTTAAAATAGGGTCCCACAGCTGCACCCCATCAGTGTAAGCAGGACTCTTAGGACTCTTAGAAGAGTCAATGCTCTAAAACCATGGGGGGCGCTTAGCCCCCTCTCTTCGTCCCTGAGGATGATTTCATTTTTCAGGGATTAGAGAGGGTGGTCCTTGTGGTGGACTGCAGGTATGGAGAGCTGTTGTCATCGTATTAGATAGATAAGAATGATTATATGTATTGTAGAAATGTCTCCTATCATGTTCCCTAATTTTTTATTATGTCCACATCCTGGTCCCCATCTTGGACATCATAACAAACGTGCACTTTTTTGTTTAATTTACACATTGGACCATAGGAAAAATGACACTACAGCTACAGAGGTGACCGTCTGATAGCCCAGCTCGACTATCCATCTCTACTGAAGACCCTTTCAGCTTTTTGAGAGTTGGGTGGAGGACATCATCTCTGAAAATAGGGTCCCACAGCTGCACCCCATCAGTGTGAGCAGGACTCTTAGGACTCTTAGAAGAGTCAATGCTCTAAAACCATGGGGGGCGCTTAGCCCCCTCTCTTCGTCCCTGAGGATGATTTCATTTTTCAGGGATTAGAGAGGGTGGTCCTTGTGGTGGACTGCAGGTATGGAGAGCTGTTGTCATCGTATTAGATAGATAAGAATGATTATATGTATTGTAGAAATGTCTCCTATCATGTTCCCTAATTTTTTATTATGTCCACATCCTGGTCCCCATCTTGGACATCATAACAAACGTGCACTTTTTTGTTTAATTTACACATTGGACCATAGGAAAAATGACACTACAGCTACAGAGGTGACCGTCTGATAGCCCAGCTCGACTATCCATCTCTACTGAAGACCCTTTCAGCTTTTTGAGAGTTGGGTGGAGGACATCATCTCTGAAAATAGGGTCCCACAGCTGCACCCCATCAGTGTGAGCAGGACTCTTAGGACTCTTAGAAGAGTTAATGCTCTGAGACCATGGGGGCGCTTAGCCCCCTCTCTTCGTCACTGAGGATGATTTCATTTTTCAGGGATTAGAGAGGGTGGTCCTTGTGGTGGACTGCAGGTATGGAGAGCTGTTGTCATCGTATTAGATAGATAAGAATGATTATATGTATTGTAGAAATGTCTCCTATCATGTTCCCTAATTTTTTATTATGTCCACATCCTGGTCTCCATCTTGGACATCATAACAAACGTGCACTTTTTTGTTTAATTTACACATTGGACCATAGGAAAAATGACACTACAGCTACAGAGGTGACCGTCTGATAGCCCAGCTCGACTATCCATCTCTACTGAAGACCCTTTCAGCTTTTTGAGAGTTGGGTGGAGGACATCATCTCTGAAAATAGGGTCCCACAGCTGCACCCCATCAGTGTGAGCAGGACTCTTAGGACTCTTAGAAGAGTCAATGCTCTGAGACCATTGGGGGCACTTAGCCCCCTCTCTTCATCACTGAGGATGATTTCATTTTTCAGGGATTAGAGAGGGTGGTCCTCGTGGTGGACTGCAGGTATGGAGAGCTGTTGTCATCGTATTAGATAGATAAGAATGATTATATGTATTGTAGAAATGTCTCCTATCATGTTCCCTAATTTTTTATTATGTCCACATCCTGGTCCCCATCTTGGACATCATAACAAACGTGCACTTTTTTGTTTAATTTACACATTGGACCATAGGGAAAATGAAACTACAGCTACAGAGGTGACCGTCTGATAGCCCAGCTCGACTATCCATCTCTACTGAAGACCCTTTCAGCTTTTTGAGAGTTGGGTGGAGGACATCATCTCTGAAAATAGGGTCCCACAGCTGCACCCCATCAGTGTGAGCAGGACTCTTAGGACTCTTAGACCCTTTCAGCTTTTTGAGAGTTGGGTGGAGGACATCATCTCTGAAAATAGGGTCCCACAGCTGCACCCCATCAGTGTGAGCAGGACTCTTAGGACTCTTAGAAGAGTCAATGCTCTGAGACCATTGGGGGCACTTAGCCCCCTCTCTTCATCACTGAGGATGATTTCATTTTTCAGGGATTAGAGAGGGTGGTCCTTGTGGTGGACTGCAGATATGGAGAGCTGTTATCATCGTATTAGATAGATAAGAATGATTATATGTATTGTAGAAATGTCTCCTATCATGTTCCCTAATTTTTTATTATGTCCACATCCTGGTCCCCATCTTGGACATCATAACAAACGTGCACTTTTTTGTTTAATTTACACATTGGACCATAGGAAAAATGACACTACAGCTACAGAGGTGACCGTCTGATAGCCCAGCTCGACTATCCATCTCTACTGAAGACCCTTTCAGCTTTTTGAGAGTTGGGTGGAGGACATCATCTCTGAAAATAGGGTCCCACAGCTGCACCCCATCAGTGTGAGCAGGACTCTTAGGACTCTTAGAAGAGTCAATGCTCTGAGACCATGGGGGGCGCTTAGCCCCCTCTCTTCGTCACTGAGGATGATTTCATTTTTCAGGGATTAGAGAGGGTGGTCCTTGTAGTGGACTGCAGGTATGGAGAGCTGTTGTCATCGTATTAAATAGATAAGAATGATTATATGTATTGTAGAAATGTCTCCTATCATGTTCCCTAATTTTTTATTATGTCCACATCCTGGTCCCCATCTTGGACATCATAACAAACGTGCACTTTTTTGTTTAATTTACACATTGGACCATAGGAAAAATGACACTACAGCTACAGAGGTGACCGTCTGATAGCCCAGCTCGACTATCCATCTCTACTGAAGACCCTTTCAGCTTTTTGAGAGTTGGGTGGAGAACATCATCTCTGAAAATAGGGTCCCACAGCTGCACCCCATCAGTGTGAGCAGGACTCTTAGGACTCTTAGAAGAGTCAATGCTCTGAGACCATGGGGGGCGCTTAGCCCCCTCTCCTCGTCACTGAGGATGATTTCACTTTTTAGGGAATAGAGAGGGTGGTCCTTGTGGTGGACTGCAGGTATGGAGAGCTGTTGTCATCGTATTAGATAGATAAGAATGATTATATGTATTGTAGAAATGTCTCCTATCATGTTCCCTATTTTTTTATTATGTCCACATCCTGGTCCCCATCTTGGAAATCATAACAAACGTGCACTTTTTTGTTTAATTTACAAATTGGACCATAGGAAAAATGACACTACAGCTACAGAGGTGACCGTCTGATAGCCCAGCTCGACTATCCATCTCTACTGAAGACCCTTTCAGCTTTTTGAGAGTTGGGTGGAGGACATCATCTCTGAAAATAGGGTCCCACAGCTGCACCCCATCAGAGTGAGCAGGAATCTTAGGACTCTTAGAAGAGTCAATGCTCTGAGACCATGGGGGGCGCTTAGCCCCCTCTCTTCGTCACTGAGGATGATTTCATTTTTCAGGGATTAGAGAGAGTGGTCCTTGTGGTGGACTGCAGGTATGGAGAGCTGTTGTGATCGTATTAGATAGATAAGAATGATTATATGTATTGTAGAAATGTCTTCAGTAGAGATGGATAGTCGAGCTGGGCTATCAGACGGTCACCTCTGTAGCTGTAGTGTCATTTTTCCTATGGTCCAATGTGTAAATTAAACAAAAAAGTGCACGTTTGTTATGATGTCCAAGATGGGGACCAGGATGTGGACATAATAAAAAATTAGGGAACATGATAGGAGACATTTCTACAATACATATAATCATTCTTATCTATCTAATACGATGACAACAGCTCTCCATACCTGCAGTCCACCACAAGGACCACCCTCTCTAATCCCTGAAAAATGAAATCATCCTCAGTGACGAAGAGAGGGGGCTAAGCGCCCCCATGGTCTCAGAGCATTAACTCTTCTAAGAGTCCTAAGGGCATTTCGCGCATAAATGAAATGATCACATTTTTCTCCAAAACTATAACAGATGCAAGCTTGTCCTGTTTGGTGGAGATAATATTTAATAAAATAAGTAGAAACCTACTAAAAGTTTTGTTTGTTTATATTGCAATCCTGAGATAATCGTCTCCATGCTCCAAATCCATTTTAAAGCCATTTCAAAGGCATTTCACGCATAAATGAAATGATCACATTTTTCTCCAAAACTATAACACATGCAAGCTTGTCCTGTTTGGTGGAGATGATATTTAATAAAATAAGTAGAAATCCACTAAAAGTTTTGTTTGGTTATCTTGCAATCCCAAGATAATCGTCTCCATGCTCCAAATCCATTTTAAAGCCATTTTTAAGGCATTTCGCGCATAAATGAAATGATCACATTTTTCTCCAAAACTATAACAGATGCAAGCTTGTCCTGTTTGGTGGAGATAATATTTAATAAAATAAGTAGAAATCTACTAAAAGTTTTGTTTGTTTATATTGCCATCCTGAGATAATCGTCTCCATGCTCCAAATCCATTTTAAAGCCATTTCAAAGGCATTTTGCGCATAAATGAAATGATCACATTTTTCTCCAAAACTATAACACATGCAAGCTTGTCCTGTTTGGTGGAGATGATATTTGGTAAAATAAGTAGAAATCCACTAAAAGTTTTGTTTGGTTATCTTGCAATCCCGAGATAATCGTCTCCATGCTCCAAATCTATTTTAAAGCCATTTCAAAGGCATTGTGCGCATAAATGAAATGATCACATTTTTCTCCAAAACTATAACAGATGCAAGCTTGTCCTGTTTGGTGGGGATAATATTTAATAAAATAAGTAGAAATCCACTAAAAGTTTTGTTTGGTTATCTTGCAATCCCGAGATAATCGTCTCCATGCTCCAAATCCATTTTAAAGCCATTTTTAAGGCATTTCGCGCATAAATGAAATGATCACATTTTTCTCCAAAACTATAACAGATGGAAGCTCGTCCTGTTTGGAGGGGATAATATTTAATAAAATAAGTAGAAATCCACTAAAAGTTTTGTTTGGTTATATTGCAATCCCGAGATAATCGTCTCCATGCTTCAAATCCATTTAAAAGCCATTTTGAAGGCATTTCACGCATAAATGAAATGATCACATTTTTCTTCAAAACTAAAACAGATGCAAGCTTGTCCTGTTTGGTAGAGATGATATTTAATAAAATATGTAGAAATCCACTAAAAGTTTTGTTTGGTTATCTTGCAATCCCGAGATAATCGTCTCCATGCTTCAAAACTATTTTAAAGCCATTTTTAAGGCATTTCGCGCATACATGAAATGATCACATTTTTCTCCAAAACTATAACAGATGCAAGCTTGTCCTGTTTGGTGGAGATAATATTTAATAAAATAAGTAGAAACCTACTAAAAGTTTTGTTTGGCGCCCCCCATGGTTTTAGAGCATTGACTCTTCTAAGAGTCCTAAGAGTCCTGCTTACACTGATGGGGTGCAGCTGTGGGACCCTATTTTAAGAGATGATGTCCTCCACCCAACTCTCAAAAAGCTGAAAGGGTCTTCAGTAGAGATGGATAGTCGAGCTGGGCTATCAGACGGTCACCTCTGTAGCTGTAGTGTCATTTTTCCTATGGTCCAATGTGTAAATTAAACAAAAAAGTGCACGTTTGTTATGATGTCCAAGATGGGGACCAGGATGTGGACATAATAAAAAATTAGGGAACATGATAGGAGACATTTCTACAATACATATAATCATTCTTATCTATCTAATACGATCACAACAGCTCTCCATTCCTGCAGTCCACCACAAGGACCACTCTCTCTAATCCCTGAAAAATGAAATCATCCTCAGTGACGAAGAGAGGGGGCTAAGCGCCCCCCATGGTCTCAGAGCATTGACTCTTCTAAGAGTCCTAAGAGTCCTGCTCACACTGATGGGGTGCAGCTGTGGGACCCTATTTTCAGAGATGATGTCCTCCACCCAACTCTCAAAAAGCTGAAAGGGTCTTCAGTAGAGATGGATAGTCGAGCTGGGCTATCAGACGGTCACCTCTGTAGCTGTAGTGTCATTTTTCCTATGGTCCAATGTGTAAATTAAACAAAAAAGTGCACGTTTGTTATGATTTCCAAGATGGGGACCAGGATGTGGACATAATAAAAAAATAGGGAACATGATAGGAGACATTTCTACAATACATATAATCATTCTTATCTATCTAATACGATGACAACAGCTCTCCATACCTTCAGTCCACCACAAGGACCACCCTCTCTATTCCCTGAAAAGTGAAATCATCCTCAGTGACGAAGAGAGGGGGCTAAGCGCCCCCCATGGTCTCAGAGCATTGACTCTTCTAAGAGTCCTAAGAGTCCTGCTCACACTGATGGGGTGCAGCTGTGGGACCCTATTTTCAGAGATGATGTTCTCCACCAAACTCTCAAAAAGCTGAAAGGGTCTTCAGTAGAGATGGATAGTCGAGCTGGGCTATCAGACGGTCACCTCTGTACCTGTAGTGTCATTTTTCCTATGGTCCAATGTGTAAATTAAACAAAAAAGTGCACGTTTGTTATGATGTCCAAGATGGGGACCAGGATGTGGACATAATAAAAAATTAGGGAACATGATAGGAGACATTTCTACAATACATATAATCATTCTTATCTATTTAAAATGATGACAACAGCTCTCCATACCTGCAGTCCACCACAAGGACCACCCTCTCTAATCCCTGAAAAATGAAATCATCCTCAGTGACGAAGAGAGGGGGCTAAGCGCACCCCATGGTCTCAAAACATTGACTCTTCTAAGAGTCCTAAGAGTCCTGCTCACACTGATGGGGTGCAGCTGTGGGACCCTATTTTCAGAGATGATGTCCTCCACCCAACTCTCAAAAAGCTGAAAGGGTCTTCAGTAGAGATGGATAGTCGAGCTGGGCTATCAGACGGTCACCTCTGTAGCTGTAGTGTCATTTTTCCTATGGTCCAATGTGTAAATTAAACAAAAAAGTGCACGTTTGTTATGATTTCCAAGATGGGGACCAGGATGTGGACATAATAAAAAAATAGGGAACATGATAGGAGACATTTCTACAATACATATAATCATTCTTATCTATCTAATACGATGACAACAGCTCTCCATACCTGCAGTCCACCACAAGGACCACCCTCTCTATTCCCTGAAAAGTGAAATCATCCTCAGTGACGAAGAGAGGGGGCTAAGCGCCCCCCATGGTCTCAGAGCATTGACTCTTCTAAGAGTCCTAAGAGTCCTGCTCACACTGATGGGGTGCAGCTGTGGGACCCTATTTTCAGAGATGATGTTCTCCACCAAACTCTCAAAAAGCTGAAAGGGTCTTCAGTAGAGATGGATAGTCGAGCTGGGCTATCAGACGGTCACCTCTGTACCTGTAGTGTCATTTTTCCTATGGTCCAATGTGTAAATTAAACAAAAAAGTGCACGTTTGTTATGATGTCCAAGATGGGGACCAGGATGTGGACATAATAAAAAATTAGGGAACATGATAGGAGACATTTCTACAATACATATAATCATTCTTATCTATTTAATACGATGACAACAGCTCTCCATACCTGCAGTCCACCACAAGGACCACCCTCTCTAATCCCTGAAAAATGAAATCATCCTTAGTGACGAAGAGAGGGGGCTAAACGCCCCCCATGGTCTCAGAGCATTGACTCTTCTAAGAGTCCTAAGAGTCCTGCTCACACTGATGGGGTGCAGCTGTGGGACCCTATTTTCAGAGATGATGTCCTCCACCCAACTCTCAAAAAGCTGAAAGGGTCTTCAGTAGAGATGGATTGTCGAGCTGGGCTATCAGACGGTCACCTCTGTAGCTGTAGTGTCATTTTTCCTATGGTCCAATGTGTAAATTAAACAAAAAAGTGCACGTTTGTTATGATGTCCAAGATGGGGACCAGGATGTGGACATAATAAAAAATTAGGGAACATGATAGGAGACATTTCTACAATACATATAATCATTCTTATCTATCTAATACGATAACAGCTCTCCATACCTGCAGTCCACCACAAGGACCACCCTCTCTAATCCCTGAAAAATGAAATCATCCTCAGTGACGAAGAGAGGGGGCTAAGTGCCCCCAATGGTCTCAGAGCATTGACTCTTCTAAGAGTCCTAAGAGTCCTGCTCACACTGATGGGGTGCAGCTGTGGGACCCTATTTTCAGAGATGATGTCCTCCACCCAACTCTCAAAAAGCTGAAAGGGTCTTCAGTAGAGATGGATAGTCGAGCTGGGCTATCAGACGGTCACCTCTGTAGCTGTAGTGTCATTTTTCCTATGGTCCAATGTGTAAATTAAACAAAAAAGTGCACGTTTGTTATGATGTCCAAGATGGGGACCAGGATGTGGACATAATAAAAAATTAGGGAACATGATAGGAGACATTTCTACAATACATATAATCATTCTTATCTATCTAATACGATGACAACAGCTCTCCATACCTGCAGTCCACCACAAGGACCACCCTCTCTAATCCCTGAAAAATGAAATCATCCTCAGTGATGAAGAGAGGGGGCCAAGCGCCCCCCATGGTACCAGAGCATTGACTCTTCTAAGAGTCCTAAGAGTCCTGCTCACACTGATGGGGTGAAGCTGTGGGACCCTATTTTCAGAGATGATGTCCTCCACCCGACTCTCAAAAAGCTGAAAGGGTCTTCAGTAGAGATGGATAGTCGAGCTGGGCTATCAGACGGTCACCTATGTAGCTGTAGTGTCATTTTTCCTATGGTCCAATGTGTAAATTAAACAAAAAAGTGCACGTTTGTTATGATGTCCAAGATGGGGACCAGGATGTGGACATAATAAAAAATTAGGGAACATGATAGGAGACATTTCTACAATACATATAATCATTCTTATCTATCTAATACGATGACAACAGCTCTCCATACCTGCAGTCCACCACAAGGACCACCCTCTCTAATCCCTGAAAAATGAAATCATCCTCAGTGACGAAGAGAGGGGGCTAAGTGCCCCCAATGGTCTCAGAGCATTGACTCTTCTAAGAGTCCTAAGAGTCCTGCTCACACTGATGGGGTGCAGCTGTGGGACCCTATTTTCAGAGATGATGTCCTCCACCCAACTCTCAAAAAGCTGAAAGGGTCTTCAGTAGAGATGGATAGTCGAGCTAGGCTATCAGACGGTCACCTCTGTAGCTGTAGTGTCATTTTTCCTATGGTCCAATGTGTAAATTAAACAAAAAAGTGCACGTTTGTTATGATGTCCAAGATGGGGACCAGGATGTGGACATAATAAAAAATTAGGGAACATGATAGGAGACATTTCTACAATACATATAATCATTCTTATCTATCTAATACGATGACAACAGCTCTCCATACCTGCAGTCCACCACAAGGACCACCCTCTCTAATCCCTGAAAAATGAAATCATCCTCAGTGACGAAGAGAGGGGGCCAAGCGCCCCCCATGGTACCAGAGCATTGACTCTTCTAAGAGTCCTAAGAGTCCTGCTCACACTGATGGGGTGAAGCTGTGGGACCCTATTTTCAGAGATGATGTCCTCCACCCGACTCTCAAAAAGCTGAAAGGGTCTTCAGTAGAGATGGATAGTCGAGCTGGGCTATCAGACGGTCACCTCTGTAGCTGTAGTGTCATTTTTCCTATGGTCCAATGTGTAAATTAAACAAAAAAGTGCACGTTTGTTATGATGTCCAAGATGGGGACCAGGATGTGGACATAATAAGAAATTAGGGAACATGATAGGAGACATTTCTACAATACATATAATCATTCTTATCTATCTAATACGATGACAACAGCTCTCCATACCTGCAGTCCACCACAAGGACCACCCTCTCTAATCCCTGAAAAATGAAATCATCCTCAGTGACGAAGAGAGGGGGCTAAGTGCCCCCAATGGTCTCAGAGCATTGACTCTTCTAAGAGTCCTAAGAGTCCTGCTCACACTGATGGGGTGAAGCTGTGGGACCCTATTTTCAGAGATGATGTCCTCCACCCAACTCTCAAAAAGCTGAAAGGGTCTTCAGTAGAGATGGATAGTCGAGCTGGGCTATCAGACGGTCACCTCTGTAGCTGTAGTGTCATTTTTCCTATGGTCCAATGTGTAAATTAAACAAAAAAGTGCACGTTTGTTATGATGTTCAAGATGGGGACCAGGATGTGGACATAATAAAAAATTAGGGAACATGATAGGAGACATTTCTACAATACATATAATCATTCTTATCTATCTAATACGATGACAACAGCTCTCCATACCTGCAGTCCACCACAAGGACCACCCTCTCTAATCCCTGAAAAATGAAATCATCCTCAGTGACGAAGAGAGGGGGCTAAGCGCCCCCATGGTCTCAGAGCATTAACTCTTCTAAGAGTCCTAAGAGTCCTGCTCACACTGATGGGGTGCAGCTGTGGGACCCTATTTTCAGAGATGATGTCCTCCACCCAACTCTCAAAAAGCTGAAAGGGTCTTCAGTAGAGATGGATAGTCGAGCTGGGCTATCAGACGGTCACCTCTGTAGCTGTAGTGTCATTTTTCCTATGGTCCAATGTGTAAATTAAACAAAAAAGTGCACGTTTGTTATGATGTCCAAGATGGGGACCAGGATGTGGACATAATAAAAAATTAGGGAACATGATAGGAGACATTTCTACAATACATATAATCATTCTTATCTATCTAATACGATGACAACAGCTCTCCATACCTGCAGTCCACCACAAGGACCACCCTCTCTAATCCCTGAAAAATGAAATCATCCTCAGTGACGAAGAGAGGGGGCCAAGCGCCCCCCATGGTACCAGAGCATTGACTCTTCTAAGAGTCCTAAGAGTCCTGCTCACACTGATGGGGTGAAGCTGTGGGACCCTATTTTCAGAGATGATGTCCTCCACCCAACTCTCAAAAAGCTGAAAGGGTCTTCAGTAGAGATGGATAGTCGAGCTGGGCTATCAGACGGTCACCTCTGTAGCTGTAGTGTCATTTTTCCTATGGTCCAATGTGTAAATTAAACAAAAAAGTGCACGTTTGTTATGATGTCCAAGATGGGGACCAGGATGTGGACATAATAAGAAATTAGGGAACATGATAGGAGACATTTCTACAATACATATAATCATTCTTATCTATCTAATACGATCACAACAGCTCTCCATACCTGCAGTCCACCACAAGGACCACTCTCTCTAATCCCTGAAAAATTAAATCATCCTCAGTGACGAAGAGAGGGGGCTAAGCGCCCCCCATGGTCTCAGAGCATTGACTCTTCTAAGAGTCCTAAGATTCCTGCTCACACTGATGGGGTGCAGCTGTGGGACCCTATTTTCAGAGATGATGTCCTCCACCCAACTCTCAAAAAGCTGAAAGGGTCTTCAGTAGAGATGGATAGTCGAGCTGGGCTATCAGACGGTCACCTCTGTAGCTGTAGTGTCATTTTTCCTATGGTCCAATGTGTAAATTAAACAAAAAAGTGCACGTTTGTTATGATTTCCAAGATGGGGACCAGGATGTGGACATAATAAAAAAATAGGGAACATGATAGGAGACATTTCTACAATACATATAATCATTCTTATCTATCTAATACGATGACAACAGCTCTCCATACCTGCAGTCCACCACAAGGACCACCCTCTCTATTACCTGAAAAGTGAAATCATCCTCAGTGACGAAGAGAGGGGGCTAAGCGCCCCCCATGGTCTCAGAGCATTGACTCTTCTAAGAGTCCTAAGAGTCCTGCTCACACTGATGGGGTGCAGCTGTGGGACCCTATTTTCAGAGATGATGTTCTCTACCCAACTCTCAAAAAGCTGAAAGGGTCTTCAGTAGAGATGGATAGTCGAGCTGGGCTATCAGACGGTCACCTCTGTAGCTGTAGTGTCATTTTTCCTATGGTCCAATGTGTAAATTAAACAAAAAAGTGCACGTTTGTTATGATGTCCAAGATGGGGACCAGGATGTGGACATAATAAAAAATTAGGGAACATGATAGGAGACATTTCTACAATACATATAATCATTCTTATCTATTTAATACGATGACAACAGCTCTCCATACCTGCAGTCCACCACAAGGACCACCCTCTCTAATCCCTGAAAAATGAAATCATCCTCAGTGACGAAGAGTGGGGGCTAAGCGCCCCCCATGGTCTCAGAGCATTGACTCTTCTAAGAGTCCTAAGAGTCCTGCTCACACTGATGGGGTGCAGCTGTGGGACCCTATTTTCAGAGATGATGTCCTCCACCCAACTCTCAAAAAGCTGAAAGGGTCTTCAGTAGAGATGGATAGTCGAGCTGGGCTATCAGACGGTCACCTCTGTAGCTGTAGTGTCATTTTTCCTATGGTCCAATGTGTAAATTAAACAAAAAAGTGCACGTTTGTTATGATGTCCAAGATGGGGACCAGGATGTGGACATAATAAAAAATTAGGGAACATGATAGGAGACATTTCTACAATACATATAATCATTCTTATCTATCTAATACGATGACAACAGCTCTCCATACCTGCAGTCCACCACAAGGACCACCCTCTCTAATCCCTGAAAAATGAAATCATCCTCAGTGATGAAGAGAGGGGGCTAAGTGCCCCCAATGGTCTCAGAGCATTGACTCTTCTAAGAGTCCTAAGAGTCCTGCTCACACTGATGGGGTGCAGCTGTGGGACCCTATTTTCAGAGATGATGTCCTCCACCCAACTCTCAAAAAGCTGAAAGGGTCTTCAGTAGAGATGGATAGTCGAGCTGGGCTATCAGACGGTCACCTCTGTAGCTGTAGTGTCATTTTTCCTATGGTCCAATGTGTAAATTAAACAAAAAAGTGCACGTTTGTTATGATGTTCAAGATGGGGACCAGGATGTGGACATAATAAAAAATTAGGGAACATGATAGGAGACATTTCTACAATACATATAATCATTCTTATCTATCTAATACGATCACAACAGCTCTCCATACCTGCAGTCCACCACAAGGACCACTCTCTCTAATTCCTGAAAAATGAAATCATCCTCAGTGACGAAGAGAGGGGGCTAAGCGCCCCCCATGGTCTCAGAGCATTGACTCTTCTAAGAGTCCTAAGATTCCTGCTCACACTGATGGGGTGCAGCTGTGGGACCCTATTTTCAGAGATGATGTCCTCCACCCAACTCTCAAAAAGCTGAAAGGGTCTTCAGTAGAGATGGATAGTCGAGCTGGGCTATCAGACGGTCACCTCTGTAGCTGTAGTGTCATTTTTCCTATGGTCCAATGTGTAAATTAAACAAAAAAGTGCACGTTTGTTATGATTTCCAAGATGGGGACCAGGATGTGGACATAATAAAAAAATAGGGAACATGATAGACATTTCTACAATACATATAATCATTCTTATCTATCTAATACGATGACAACAGCTCTCCATACCTGCAGTCCACCACAAGGACCACCCTCTCTATTCCCTGAAAAGTGAAATCATCCTCAGTGACGAATGTGGCGCCCCTGACCTGGTCAGGCACCACTGAGTACTGCACCCATGCTGGGGACAGTACAATACAGGTAATCCAGAAGGCTGACCGGGGTGTGGAACACAGGCGCATAGTGACCAGGTCTCACACATGTACCTATGAGAGGACCCCTGGGGATCCCAGGAGGGGGCGAAGCATGAGCACGGCCTCCATCTCCTCTCAAGGGGTGTGGTAAGAGAGTCTGGTTGCTAGGTGGCGTAGGCAAGAACAGGAGAGGAGGAGCAGTGAGTCAGTTAGAGGAGAACTCCAGAGGGCTCAGTAAGGAGCAGACCTGTGGGGTTTTTGCTGTCTAACAGCGCCCGCGCAGTGGCTACAGACGGGGGAGAACGGTCACCTAGGAGGGCTACCCGAAATCCAGCTTCAGCTAGAGGACAGCGGAGTGGGAAGTAAGGAGACTGCTAGGGAGAACCAGGCCCAAACGGGCGGCAGATCCCGAAGCGAGGATAGATTCACCTTTCCCTGCTAAACCTGCCGGTGTGGGGCTCTCAAAGCCCACACCACAATACCACAAAAGCCGCAGCCACGTAACCACAGTTAGGGCCCATAGGTCTCAGGAGGCAAGCAGCTGGAGTGACCTGGTCCGGGGAACAAGCAAACGGCGAACGAAGGGGAGAGAGGCTGCAGCATCTTCCCTGGGTGACCCCCATAGGGACTCAAAGTCGGGGTCACCCCAAACCACCAAGGGCTAAGGAAGGCGAGTCAGTAGTCACCCTCATAAAGTCAGCCTGAAGGATACCTGGTTCCTGCCTGGTTCATCCCAGCTACGCCCGGGTTACTCACCCTGCCACCTGAAGTGAGTAAAAAACCCTGAAAGACATCCTGCCTGTGTGGAGTTATTCTGCGCCTTGTGGTACTACCACATCTACACAGGGCCCTGGGGCTTGCCTCACTCTCAGGAGGCCACTACATCCGACTGCACCCACCATCAGCCCCAGGCAGCCCTTAACCTGCAGTGGCGGTCCTCACTGACCGCAAATCTGAGAGTGGCGTCACGACTACAGAGAAGATCTCCTACCTGTGACCCGATACAGCCGAGTGGAGTCCCTGAAGGTAATGCACCGACACAGCAGCATCTGTGGGGCTTCACATCTGGCGTCACGAACAGGATAAGGACTAGACCTGTTCAGACAGGTGACCATGTGCCTGGGCGGTCCGCTTGAAAAATTGGAAGCGCCGCCATATTGCCACCATGAAAAGCGCGCTGAAAAACAACAGCAGCCCGCGCTGGAAGAAGTTACCGCCCACGAAGAGGTGTGGCTACCCAGAGATCCCCTGCAGAGTTCTGACCTCGCCAGCGATGAGAGCGGAGGCGTCCAGAGACGTCGGGACAGAAAGGGAGCCACAAGCCTGCTGCTGGGAGAGGAGCTGCTGAAAGAGGCAGAGCAGAAACTGAACAGTTTGCTACTGGAGGCAGCGACGAGTCCACTGCTGGGAGATCGTGCAGAAGAGGGCGCAGAAGAAATGGCGTCTGACCGCAGGAACCCAGAACCAGGCTCCGCTGCCTGGTGGTATCGGGAGCTGGCCCAGTTCTGCGATCGACTGGAGACCCGGGTTGTGGAGCAGATTCGGGAAGAACGAATGGAACTGCTGGAGATGACCGCGGCGGTTCGGGCCTATGAAAGGAGGGCCGCGCGCCGAGTGCCAGACAGGACGGCGACGACGCAGACCCCGATGCTGCCACAGATGGGTGAGTCGAGTGATGCCCCGGCCAGCGCAAGTGCCCCGACCCCTGCTGCCACGTCCGCGGTCCCCGCAGAGGCGCCCGGTGCGGCGACGCTGATCCAGGCCGCAGCCACGTCCGGTGCGGCCCGCCCAGCCCAGGCCGCCGCAGCGATGCCCTGCTCGGCCCACCAAGACCCGGTCCCTGCAGCGATGCCCTGCCCGGCCCGCAAAGAACCGGCTGCCACCGCGGCCCGCCCAGCCCAGGCCGCCGCAGCGATGCCCTGCTCGGCCCGCCAAGCCCCGATCGCTGCAACGACGCCCAGCCCAGCCTGCAAAGATCCCATCGCAGCTGCGACGCTGATCCAGGCCGCCGCCATGCCGGGCGCGGCCCGCCAAGACCAGGCCGCCGCCATGCCGGGCGCGGCCCGCCAAGACCAGGCCGCCGCCATGCCGGGCGCGGCCCGCCAAGACCAGGCCGCCGCCATGCCAGGCGCGGCCCGCCAAGACCAGGCCGCCGCCATGCCAGGCGCGGCCCGCCAAGAAAAGTCTACCTCGTCATTTACCCCGGCCTGCAAGGCCAGAGCAGACACTACTCCCCAGGCCACGGAGGTCCTTGATAGGAAGCCCATGCTGGGGGATGACCCCGAATACTGGAGGCTGAAGGCTGACATGGAGGCTAAGTTTCCACAATGGTTGGTGGACCAGTACGTGCTCCCTCCGCACACCCCCAGAAGGATGCCGGCAACCCCTGCAGCAACTACGCCAAAGAGTCCCCCGCCTGGGCCTGCTGAAGAAAGTCCATCCCCAGCACTGCCACCAAAGGAGTGCCAAGAAGAACTAAGGGGGAGAGGAGGCCAGGAAGCTGAGGAGCTGACTCAGGAGCCAACAGCAGTGGATCCATACCCAGAGCCGGAGATGTTACCATATTCCCGCTGGGATGAAGAAGACCTGACACCGTCTGCTGAAGAAGACCTGCCCCAAAGCCTCACCTGGGAGCTTGTAAGCTGCACCCAGCAGCATCCAGCCCGCAAGACACGGCGTCATAGCAGAACCCAGGCTTTCCCTGCACCGCCATCCCCAGAGCAGAGAGAAATAACGGCCAGAGACCTACAAGAGAAACGATTCCTGAGAAGAGCCAAAGCCCAGGTCAGAGGACCCCTTTGTAGAGGAGTTGTAGAGGACTTTAACTTGAAGAGCGGATATGGCTTTATAGTCGCACCAGGAATGAAAGAAGGCATTTTTGTCAATAGGAGAGACGTCAGCGCCAACCTGCCCAGAGGACATCCGGGAAGAAACCTGAGGATGGGAGACTCCGTACAATTTACCATGCATCAAGGAGAAAGAGGATGGTATGCACTGGATGTTGCACCATGTCCTAAAGAAGAAGAAAGGAAAGACAGAGATAGAGAAACAGATGAAGATAGAGAAAGCAGAGAAAAAGAACCTACGGATGAGACAACCACCGACGACGACAGAGAGCAGGAAAGCAGCAGGTGCCGCCGCCATACAGGCTCAAGCCCTGGTAAAGAGGAGTAACGTAAAGTAAAGAAAGAAGTTACCAGTTGAAGTTTTGAAAAGTTTTGACCAGTTTGTTTGCAACGTTCTCAAGTTCAAGCCTGTGCCCACAAAAACTATTGTGAGAAATAAACCTTAAGGCTATGAACTGGCTATAGCCACAAACTCTCGCAGTGTAAATAGTTACACCAGAGGCACCACCACCAGAGCCAGCCTGTTTAGGGGCTTGGCTCGTCTGCAACCAGGGAGCACGTCCGTATATAGGGCCTTGGCTCACCTGCAACCAGAGAGAGCACGCCTGTTTATGGGGCCTTGGCTCACCACCACAAAGAGGGTACCTGGTCAGCACCAACTGTGGAGGCCGCCTCTACATCCTGCCAGAAGAGGCTGAAGGCGCGGATCCACCAGGCCGGGTATACCCTGAAACCACCAGCCCATGAAAGCCGCCTCTACATCCTGCCAGAAGTGGCTGAAGGCGCGGCCAACGTGAGAGGGTTTTGGGTGGGTTAACGGACTTGTGGGTGGAGGTTGGTGATGTCTGATACCTGGTGATCTTAAAATGTTTTACCATGTTTTAATGTTTTATGCATTTAAAATGTTGTCTTGCAGCCCGAGGACGTGCTGGTGATAACTAAGGGGGAATGTGGCGCCCCTGACCTGGTCAGGCACCACTGAGTACTGCACCCATGCTGGGGACAGTACAATACAGGTAATCCAGAAGGCTGACCGGGGTGTGGAACACAGGCGCATAGTGACCAGGTCTCACACATGTACCTATGAGAGGACCCCTGGGGATCCCAGGAGGGGGCGAAGCATGAGCACGGCCTCCATCTCCTCTCAAGGGGTGTGGTAAGAGAGTCTGGTTGCTAGGTGGCGTAGGCAAGAACAGGAGAGGAGGAGCAGTGAGTCAGTTAGAGGAGAACTCCAGAGGGCTCAGTAAGGAGCAGACCTGTGGGG
This sequence comes from Anomaloglossus baeobatrachus, assembly GCF_048569485.1. Taxonomy (NCBI): domain Eukaryota; kingdom Metazoa; phylum Chordata; class Amphibia; order Anura; family Aromobatidae; genus Anomaloglossus; species Anomaloglossus baeobatrachus. The sequence continues at coordinate 401,778 of NW_027441980.1, read as the reverse complement.
TTTTTGCTGTCTAACAGCGCCCGCGCAGTGGCTACAGATGGGGGAGAACGGTCACCTAGGAGGGCTACCCGAAATCCAGCTTCAGCTAGAGGACAGCGGAGTGGGAAGTAAGGAGACTGCTAGGGAGAACCAGGCCCAAACGGGCGGCAGATCCCGAAGCGAGGATAGATTCACCTTTCCCTGCTAAACCTGCCGGTGTGGGGCTCTCAAAGCCCACACCACAATACCACAAAAGCCGCAGCCACGTAACCACAGTTAGGGCCCATAGGTCTCAGGAGGCAAGCAGCTGGAGTGACCTGGTCCGGGGAACAAGCAAACGGCGAACGAAGGGGAGAGAGGCTGCAGCATCTTCCCTGGGTGACCCCCATAGGGACTCAAAGTCGGGGTCACCCCAAACCACCAAGGGCTAAGGAAGGCGAGTCAGTAGTCACCCTCATAAAGTCAGCCTGAAGGATACCTGGTTCCTGCCTGGTTCATCCCAGCTACGCCCGGGTTACTCACCCTGCCACCTGAAGTGAGTAAAAAACCCTGAAAGACATCCTGCCTGTGTGGAGTTATTCTGCGCCTTGTGGTACTACCACATCTACACAGGGCCCTGGGGCTTGCCTCACTCTCAGGAGGCCACTACATCCGACTGCACCCACCATCAGCCCCAGGCAGCCCTTAACCTGCAGTGGCGGTCCTCACTGACCGCAAATCTGAGAGTGGCGTCACGACTACAGAGAAGATCTCCTACCTGTGACCCGATACAGCCGAGTGGAGTCCCTGAAGGTAATGCACCGACACAGCAGCATCTGTGGGGCTTCACACGAAGAGAGGGGGCTAAGCGCCCCCCATGGTCTCAGAGCATTGACTCTTCTAAGAGTCCTAAGAGTCCTGCTCACACTGATGGGGTGCAGCTGTGGGACCCTATTTTCAGAGATGATGTTCTCCACCCAACTCTCAAAAAGCTGAAAGGGTCTTCAGTAGAGATGGATAGTCGAGCTGGGCTATCAGACGGTCACCTCTGTAGCTGTAGTGTCATTTTTCCTATGGTCCAATGTGTAAATTAAACAAAAAAGTGCACGTTTGTTATGATGTCCAAGATGGGGACCAGGATGTGGACATAATAAAAAATTAGGGAACATGATAGGAGACATTTCTACAATACATATAATCATTCTTATCTATTTAATACGATGACAACAGCTCTCCATACCTGCAGTCCACCACAAGGACCACCCTCTCTAATCCCTGAAAAATGAAATCATCCTCAGTGACGAAGAGAGGGGGCTAAGCGCCCCCCATGGTCTCAGAGCATTGACTCTTCTAAGAGTCCTAAGAGTCCTGCTCACACTGATGGGGTGCAGCTGTGGGACCCTATTTTCAGAGATGATGTCCTCCACCCAACTCTCAAAAAGCTGAAAGGGTCTTCAGTAGAGATGGATAGTCGAGCTGGGCTATCAGACGGTCACCTCTGTAGCTGTAGTGTCATTTTTCCTATGGTCCAATGTGTAAATTAAACAAAAAAGTGCACGTTTGTTATGATGTCCAAGATGGGGACCAGGATGTGGACATAATAAAAAATTAGGGAACATGATAGGAGACATTTCTACAATACATATAATCATTCTTATCTATCTAATACGATGATAAAAGCTCTCCATATCTGCAGTCCACCACAAGGACCACCCTCTCTAATCCCTGAAAAATGAAATCATCCTCAGTGATGAAGAGAGGGGGCTAAGTGCCCCCAATGGTTTTAGAGCATTGACTCTTCTAAGAGTCCTAAGAGTCCTGCTTACACTGATGGGGTGCAGCTGTGGGACCCTATTTTAAGAGATGATGTCCTCCACCCAACTCTCAAAAAGCTGAAAGGGTCTTCAGTAGAGATGGATAGTCGAGCTGGGCTATCAGACGGTCACCTCTGTAGCTGTAGTGTCATTTTTCCTATGGTCCAATGTGTAAATTAAACAAAAAAGTGCACGTTTGTTATGATGTCCAAGATGGGGACCAGGATGTGGACATAATAAAAAATTAGGGAACATGATAGGAGACATTTCTACAATACATATAATCATTCTTATCTATCTAATACGATGATAACAGCTCTCCATATCTGCAGTCCACCACAAGGACCACCCTCTCTAATCCCTGAAAAATGAAATCATCCTCAGTGATGAAGAGAGGGGGCTAAGTGCCCCCAATGGTCTCAGAGCATTGACTCTTCTAAGAGTCCTAAGAGTCCTGCTCACACTGATGGGGTGCAGCTGTGGGACCCTATTTTCAGAGATGATGTCCTCCACCCAACTCTCAAAAAGCTGAAAGGGTCTTCAGTAGAGATGGATAGTCGAGCTGGGCTATCAGACGGTCACCTCTGTAGCTGTAGTGTCATTTTTCCTATGGTCCAATGTGTAAATTAAACAAAAAAGTGCACGTTTGTTATGATGTTCAAGATGGGGACCAGGATGTGGACATAATAAAAAATTAGGGAACATGATAGGAGACATTTCTACAATACATATAATCATTCTTATCTATCTAATACGATCACAACAGCTCTCCATACCTGCAGTCCACCACAAGGACCACCCTCTCTAATCCCTGAAAAATGAAATCATCCTCAGTGACGAAGAGAGGGGGCTAAGCGCCCCCCATGGTCTCAGAGCATTGACTCTTCTAAGAGTCCTAAGAGTCCTGCTCACACTGATGGGGTGCAGCTGTGGGACCCTATTTTCAGAGATGATGTCCTCCACCCAACTCTCAAAAAGCTGAAAGGGTCTTCAGTAGAGATGGATAGTCGAGCTGGGCTATCAGACGGTCACCTCTGTAGCTGTAGTGTCATTTTTCCTATGGTCCAATGTGTAAATTAAACAAAAAAGTGCACGTTTGTTATGATGTCCAAGATGGGGACCAGGATGTGGACATAATAAAAAATTAGGGAACATGATAGGAGACATTTCTACAATACATATAATCATTCTTATCTATCTAATACGATGATAAAAGCTCTCCATATCTGCAGTCCACCACAAGGACCACCCTCTCTAATCCCTGAAAAATGAAATCATCCTCAGTGATGAAGAGAGGGGGCTAAGTGCCCCCAATGGTTTTAGAGCATTGACTCTTCTAAGAGTCCTAAGAGTCCTGCTTACACTGATGGGGTGCAGCTGTGGGACCCTATTTTAAGAGATGATGTCCTCCACCCAACTCTCAAAAAGCTGAAAGGGTCTTCAGTAGAGATGGATAGTCGAGCTGGGCTATCAGACGGTCACCTCTGTAGCTGTAGTGTCATTTTTCCTATGGTCCAATGTGTAAATTAAACAAAAAAGTGCACGTTTGTTATGATGTCCAAGATGGGGACCAGGATGTGGACATAATAAAAAATTAGGGAACATGATAGGAGACATTTCTACAATACATATAATCATTCTTATCTATCTAATACGATCACAACAGCTCTCCATACCTGCAGTCCACCACAAGGACCACCCTCTCTAATCCCTGAAAAATGAAATCATCCTCAGTGACGAAGAGAGGGGGCTAAGCGCCCCCCATGGTCTCAGAGCATTGACTCTTCTAAGAGTCCTAAGAGTCCTGCTCACACTGATGGGGTGCAGCTGTGGGACCCTATTTTCAGAGATGATGTCCTCCACCCAACTCTCAAAAAGCTGAAAGGGTCTTCAGTAGAGATGGATAGTCGAGCTGGGCTATCAGACGGTCACCTCTGTAGCTGTAGTGTCATTTTTCCTATGGTCCAATGTGTAAATTAAACAAAAAAGTGCACGTTTGTTATGATGTCCAAGATGGGGACCAGGATGTGGACATAATAAAAAATTAGGGAACATGATAGGAGACATTTCTACAATACATATAATCATTCTTATCTATCTAATACGATGATAAAAGCTCTCCATATCTGCAGTCCACCACAAGGACCACCCTCTCTAATCCCTGAAAAATGAAATCATCCTCAGTGATGAAGAGAGGGGGCTAAGTGCCCCCAATGGTTTTAGAGCATTGACTCTTCTAAGAGTCCTAAGAGTCCTGCTTACACTGATGGGGTGCAGCTGTGGGACCCTATTTTAAGAGATGATGTCCTCCACCCAACTCTCAAAAAGCTGAAAGGGTCTTCAGTAGAGATGGATAGTCGAGCTGGGCTATCAGACGGTCACCTCTGTAGCTGTAGTGTCATTTTTCCTATGGTCCAATGTGTAAATTAAACAAAAAAGTGCACGTTTGTTATGATGTCCAAGATGGGGACCAGGATGTGGACATAATAAAAAATTAGGGAACATGATAGGAGACATTTCTACAATACATATAATCATTCTTATCTATCTAATACGATGATAACAGCTCTCCATATCTGCAGTCCACCACAAGGACCACCCTCTCTAATCCCTGAAAAATGAAATCATCCTCAGTGATGAAGAGAGGGGGCTAAGTGCCCCCAATGGTCTCAGAGCATTGACTCTTCTAAGAGTCCTAAGAGTCCTGCTCACACTGATGGGGTGCAGCTGTGGGACCCTATTTTCAGAGATGATGTCCTCCACCCAACTCTCAAAAAGCTGAAAGGGTCTTCAGTAGAGATGGATAGTCGAGCTGGGCTATCAGACGGTCACCTCTGTAGCTGTAGTGTCATTTTTCCTATGGTCCAATGTGTAAATTAAACAAAAAAGTGCACGTTTGTTATGATGTTCAAGATGGGGACCAGGATGTGGACATAATAAAAAATTAGGGAACATGATAGGAGACATTTCTACAATACATATAATCATTCTTATCTATCTAATACGATCACAACAGCTCTCCATACCTGCAGTCCACCACAAGGACCACTCTCTCTAATCCCTGAAAAATGAAATCATCCTCAGTGACGAAGAGAGGGGGCTAAGCGCCCCCCATGGTCTCAGAGCATTGACTCTTCTAAGAGTCCTAAGATTCCTGCTCACACTGATGGGGTGCAGCTGTGGGACCCTATTTTCAGAGATGATGTCCTCCACCCAACTTTCAAAAAGCTGAAAGGGTCTTCAGTAGAGATGGATAGTCGAGCTGGGCTATCAGACGGTCACCTCTGTAGCTGTAGTGTCATTTTTCCTATGGTCCAATGTGTAAATTAAACAAAAAAGTGCACGTTTGTTATGATTTCCAAGATGGGGACCAGGATGTGGACATAATAAAAAAATAGGGAACATGATAGGAGACATTTCTACAATACATATAATCATTCTTATCTATCTAATACGATGACAACAGCTCTCCATACCTGCAGTCCACCACAAGGACCACCCTCTCTATTCCCTGAAAAGTGAAATCATCCTCAGTGACGAAGAGAGGGGGCTAAGCGCCCCCCATGGTCTCAGAGCATTGACTCTTCTAAGAGTCCTAAGAGTCCTGCTCACACTGATGGGGTGCAGCTGTGGGACCCTATTTTCAGAGATGATGTTCTCCACCCAACTCTCAAAAAGCTGAAAGGGTCTTCAGTAGAGATGGATAGTCGAGCTGGGCTATCAGACGGTCACCTCTGTAGCTGTAGTGTCATTTTTCCTATGGTCCAATGTGTAAATTAAACAAAAAAGTGCACGTTTGTTATGATGTCCAAGATGGGGACCAGGATGTGGACATAATAAAAAATTAGGGAACATGATAGGAGACATTTCTACAATACATATAATCATTCTTATCTATTTAATACGATGACAACAGCTCTCCATACCTGCAGTCCACCACAAGGACCACCCTCTCTAATCCCTGAAAAATGAAATCATCCTCAGTGACGAAGAGAGGGGGCTAAGCGCCCCCCATGGTCTCAGAGCATTGACTCTTCTAAGAGTTCTAAGAGTCCTGCTCACACTGATGGGGTGCAGCTGTGGGACCCTATTTTCAGAGATGATGTCCTCCACCCAACTCTCAAAAAGCTGAAAGGGTCTTCAGTAGAGATGGATAGTCGAGCTGGGCTATCAGACGGTCACCTCTGTAGCTGTAGTGTCATTTTTCCTATGGTCCAATGTGTAAATTAAACAAAAAAGTGCACGTTTGTTATGATGTCCAAGATGGGGACCAGGATGTGGACATAATAAAAAATTAGGGAACATGATAGGAGACATTTCTACAATACATATAATCATTCTTATCTATCTAATACGATGATAACAGCTCTCGATATCTGCAGTCCACCACAAGGACCACCCTCTCTAATCCCTGAAAAATGAAATCATCCTCAGTGATGAAGAGAGGGGGCTAAGTGCCCCCAATGGTCTCAGAGCTTTGACTCTTCTAAGAGTCCTAAGAGTCCTGCTCACACTGATGGGGTGCAGCTGTGGGACCCTATTTTCAGAGATGATGTCCTCCACCCAACTCTCAAAAAGCTGAAAGGGTCTTCAGTAGAGATGGATAGTCGAGCTGGGCTATCAGACGGTCACCTCTGTAGCTGTAGTGTCATTTTTCCTATGGTCCAATGTGTAAATTAAACAAAAAAGTGCACGTTTGTTATGATGTCCAAGATGGGGACCAGGATGTGGACATAATAAAAAATTAGGGAACATGATAGGAGACATTTCTACAATACATATAATCATTCTTATCTATCTAATACGATGACAACAGCTCTCCATACCTGCAGTCCACCACAAGGACCACCCTCTCTAATCCCTGAAAAATGAAATCATCCTCAGTGACGAAGAGAGGGGGCTAAGCGCCCCCATGGTCTCAGAGCATTAACTCTTCTAAGAGTCCTAAGAGTCCTGCTCACACTGATGGGGTGCAGCTGTGGGACCCTATTTTCAGAGATGATGTCCTCCACCCAACTCTCAAAAAGCTGAAAGGGTCTTCAGTAGAGAGGGATAGTCGAGCTGGGCTATCAGACGGTCACCTCTGTAGCTGTAGTGTCATTTTTCCTATGGTCCAATGTGTAAATTAAACAAAAAAGTGCACGTTTGTTATGATGTCCAAGATGGGGACCAGGATGTGGACATAATAAAAAATTAGGGAACATGATAGGAGACATTTCTACAATACATATAATCATTCTTATCTATCTAATACGATGATAACAGCTCTCCATATCTGCAGTCCACCACAAGGACCACCCTCTCTAATCCCTGAAAAATGAAATCATCCTCAGTGATGAAGAGAGGGGGCTAAGTGCCCCCAATGGTCTCAGAGCATTGACTCTTCTAAGAGTCCTAAGAGTCCTGCTCACACTGATGGGGTGCAGCTGTGGGACCCTATTTTCAGAGATGATGTCCTCCACCCAACTCTCAAAAAGCTGAAAGGGTCTTCAGTAGAGATGGATAGTCGAGCTGGGCTATCAGACGGTCACCTCTGTAGCTGTAGTGTCATTTTTCCTATGGTCCAATGTGTAAATTAAACAAAAAAGTGCACGTTTGTTATGATGTCCAAGATGGGGACCAGGATGTGGACATAATAAAAAATTAGGGAACATGATAGGAGACATTTCTACAATACATATAATCATTCTTATCTATCTAATACGATGACAACAGCTCTCCATACCTGCAGTCCACCACAAGGACCACCCTCTCTAATCCCTGAAAAATGAAATCATCCTCAGTGATGAAGAGAGGGGGCTAAGTGCCCCCAATGGTCTCAGAGCATTGACTCTTCTAAGAGTCCTAAGAGTCCTGCTCACACTGATGGGGTGCAGCTGTGGGACCCTATTTTCAGAGATGATGTCCTCCACCCAACTCTCAAAAAGCTGAAAGGGTCTTCAGTAGAGATGGATAGTCGAGCTGGGCTATCAGACGGTCACCTCTGTAGCTGTAGTGTCATTTTTCCTATGGTCCAATGTGTAAATTAAACAAAAAAGTGCACGTTTGTTATGATGTTCAAGATGGGGACCAGGATGTGGACATAATAAAAAAATAGGGAACATGATAGGAGACATTTCTACAATACATATAATCATTCTTATCTATCTAATACGATCACAACAGCTCTCCATACCTGCAGTCCACCACAAGGACCACTCTCTCTAATCCCTGAAAAATGAAATCATCCTCAGTGACGAAGAGAGGGGGCTAAGCGCCCCCCATGGTCTCAGAGCATTGACTCTTCTAAGAGTCCTAAGATTCCTGCTCACACTGATGGGGTGCAGCTGTGGGACCCTATTTTCAGAGATGATGTCCTCCACCCAACTTTCAAAAAGCTGAAAGGGTCTTCAGTAGAGATGGATAGTCGAGCTGGGCTATCAGACGGTCACCTCTGTAGCTGTAGTGTCATTTTTCCTATGGTCCAATGTGTAAATTAAACAAAAAAGTGCATGTTTGTTATGATTTCCAAGATGGGGACCAGGATGTGGACATAATAAAAAAATAGGGAACATGATAGGAGACATTTCTACAATACATATAATCATTCTTATCTATCTAATACGATGACAACAGCTCTCCATACCTGCAGTCCACCACAAGGACCACCCTCTCTATTCCCTGAAAAGTGAAATCATCCTCAGTGACGAAGAGAGGGGGCTAAGCGCCCCCCATGGTCTCAGAGCATTGACTCTTCTAAGAGTCCTAAGAGTCCTGCTCACACTGATGGGGTGCAGCTGTGGGACCCTATTTTCAGAGATGATGTTCTCCACCCAACTCTCAAAAAGCTGAAAGGGTCTTCAGTAGAGATGGATAGTCGAGCTGGGCTATCAGACGGTCACCTCTGTAGCTGTAGTGTCATTTTTCCTATGGTCCAATGTGTAAATTAAACAAAAAAGTGCACGTTTGTTATGATGTCCAAGATGGGGACCAGGATGTGGACATAATAAAAAATTAGGGAACATGATAGGAGACATTTCTACAATACATATAATCATTCTTATCTATTTAATACGATGACAACAGCTCTCCATACCTGCAGTCCACCACAAGGACCACCCTCTCTAATCCCTGAAAAATGAAATCATCCTCAGTGACGAAGAGAGGGGGCTAAGCGCCCCCCATGGTCTCAGAGCATTGACTCTTCTAAGAGTCCTAAGATTCCTGCTCACACTGATGGGGTGCAGCTGTGGGACCCTATTTTCAGAGATGATGTCCTCCACCCAACTCTCAAAAAGCTGAAAGGGTCTTCAGTAGAGATGGATAGTCGAGCTGGGCTATCAGACGGTCACCTCTGTAGCTGTAGTGTCATTTTTCCTATGGTCCAATGTGTAAATTAAACAAAAAAGTGCACGTTTGTTATGATGTCCAAGATGGGGACCAGGATGTGGACATAATAAAAAATTAGGGAACATGATAGGAGACATTTCTACAATACATATAATCATTCTTATCTATCTAATACGATGATAACAGCTCTCGATATCTGCAGTCCACCACAAGGACCACCCTCTCTAATCCCTGAAAAATGAAATCATCCTCAGTGATGAAGAGAGGGGGCTAAGTGCCCCCAATGGTCTCAGAGCATTGACTCTTCTAAGAGTCCTAAGAGTCCTGCTCACACTGATGGGGTGCAGCTGTGGGACCCTATTTTCAGAGATGATGTCCTCCACCCAACTCTCAAAAAGCTGAAAGGGTCTTCAGTAGAGATGGATAGTCGAGCTGGGCTATCAGACGGTCACCTCTGTAGCTGTAGTGTCATTTTTCCTATGGTCCAATGTGTAAATTAAACAAAAAAGTGCACGTTTGTTATGATGTCCAAGATGGGGACCAGGATGTGGACATAATAAAAAATTAGGGAACATGATAGGAGACATTTCTACAATACATATAATCATTCTTATCTATCTAATACGATGACAACAGCTCTCCATACCTGCAGTCCACCACAAGGACCACCCTCTCTAATCCCTGAAAAATGAAATCATCCTCAGTGACGAAGAGAGGGGGCTAAGCGCCCCCATGGTCTCAGAGCATTAACTCTTCTAAGAGTCCTAAGAGTCCTGCTCACACTGATGGGGTGCAGCTGTGGGACCCTATTTTCAGAGATGATGTCCTCCACCCAACTCTCAAAAAGCTGAAAGGGTCTTCAGTAGAGATGGATAGTCGAGCTGGGCTATCAGACGGTCACCTCTGTAGCTGTAGTGTCATTTTTCCTATGGTCCAATGTGTAAATTAAACAAAAAAGTGCACGTTTGTTATGATGTCCAAGATGGGGACCAGGATGTGGACATAATAAAAAATTAGGGAACATGATAGGAGACATTTCTACAATACATATAATCATTCTTATCTATCTAATACGATGACAACAGCTCTCCATACCTGCAGTCCACCACAAGGACCACCCTCTCTAATCCCTGAAAAATGAAATCATCCTCAGGGACGAAGAGAGGGGGCTAAGCGCCCCCCATAGTTTTAGAGCATTGACTCTTCTAAGAGTCCTAAGAGTCCTGCTTACACTGATGGGGTGCAGCTGTGGGACCCTATTTTAAGAGATGATGTCCTCCACCCAACTCTCAAAAAGCTGAAAGGGTCTTCAGTAGAGATGGATAGTCGAGCTGGGCTATCAGACGGTCACCTCTGTAGCTGTAGTGTCATTTTTCCTATGGTCCAATGTTTAAATTAAACAAAAAAGTGCACGTTTGTTATGATGTCCAAGATGGGGACCAGGATGTGGACATAATAAAAAATTAGGGAACATGATAGGAGACATTTCTACAATACATATAATCATTCTTATCTATCTAATACGATGATAACAGCTCTCCATATCTGCAGTCCACCACAAGGACCACCCTCTCTAATCCCTGAAAAATGAAATCATCCTCAGTGATGAAGAGAGGGGGCTAAGTGCCCCCAATGGTCTCAGAGCATTGACTCTTCTAAGAGTCCTAAGAGTCCTGCTCACACTGATGGGGTGCAGCTGTGGGACCCTATTTTCAGAGATGATGTCCTCCACCCAACTCTCAAAAATCTGAAAGGGTCTTCAGTAGAGATGGATAGTCGAGCTGGGCTATCAGACGGTCACCTCTGTAGCTGTAGTGTCATTTTTCCTATGGTCCAATGTGTAAATTAAACAAAAAAGTGCACGTTTGTTATGATGTCCAAGATGGGGACCAGGATGTGGACATAATAAAAAATTAGGGAACATGATAGGAGACATTTCTACAATACATATAATCATTCTTATCTATCTAATACGATGACAACAGCTCTCCATACCTGCAGTCCACCACAAGGACCACCCTCTCTAATCCCTGAAAAATGAAATCATCCTCAGTGACGAAGAGAGGGGGCTAAGCGCCCCCATGGTCTCAGAGCATTGACTCTTCTAAGAGTCCTAAGAGTCCTGCTCACACTGATGGGGTGCAGCTGTGGGACCCTATTTTCAGAGATGATGTCCTCCACCCAACTCTCAAAAAGCTGAAAGGGTCTTCAGTAGAGATGGATAGTCGAGCTGGGCTATCAGACGGTCACCTCTGTAGCTGTAGTGTCATTTTTCCTATGGTCCAATGTGTAAATTAAACAAAAAAGTGCACGTTTGTTATGATGTCCAAGATGGGGACCAGGATGTGGACATAATAAAAAATTAGGGAACATGATAGGAGACATTTCTACAATACATATAATCATTCTTATCTATCTAATACGATGACAACAGCTCTCCATACCTGCAGTCCACCACAAGGACCACCCTCTCTAATCCCTGAAAAATGAAATCATCCTCAGGGACGAAGAGAGGGGGCTAAGCGCCCCCCATGGTTTTAGAGCATTGACTCTTCTAAGAGTCCTAAGAGTCCTGCTTACACTGATGGGGTGCAGCTGTGGGACCCTATTTTAAGAGATGATGTCCTCCACCCAACTCTCAAAAAGCTGAAAGGGTCTTCAGTAGAGATGGATAGTCGAGCTGGGCTATCAGACGGTCACCTCTGTAGCTGTAGTGTCATTTTTCCTATGGTCCAATGTGTAAATTAAACAAAAAAGTGCACGTTTGTTATGATGTCCAAGATGGGGACCAGGATGTGGACATAATAAAAAATTAGGGAACATGATAGGAGACATTTCTACAATACATATAATCATTCTTATCTATCTAATACGATGACAACAGCTCTCCATACCTGCAGTCCACCACAAGGACCACCCTCTCTAATCCCTGAAAAATGAAATCATCCTCAGTGACGAAGAGAGGGGGCTAAGCGCCCCCATGGTCTCAGAGCATTAACTCTTCTAAGAGTCCTAAGAGTCCTGCTCACACTGATGGGGTGCAGCTGTGGGACCCTATTTTCAGAGATGATGTCCTCCACCCAACTCTCAAAAAGCTGAAAGGGTCTTCAGTAGAGATGGATAGTCGAGCTGGGCTATCAGACGGTCACCTCTGTAGCTGTAGTGTCATTTTTCCTATGGTCCAATGTGTAAATTAAACAAAAAAGTGCACGTTTGTTATGATGTCCAAGATGGGGACCAGGATGTGGACATAATAAAAAATTAGGGAACATGATAGGAGACATTTCTACAATACATATAATCATTCTTATCTATCTAATACGATGACAACAGCTCTCCATACCTGCAGTCCACCACAAGGACCACCCTCTCTAATCCCTGAAAAATGAAATCATCCTCAGGGACGAAGAGAGGGGGCTAAGCGCCCCCCATGGTTTTAGAGCATTGACTCTTCTAAGAGTCCTAAGAGTCCTGCTTACACTGATGGGGTGCAGCTGTGGGACCCTATTTTAAGAGATGATGTCCTCCACCCAACTCTCAAAAAGCTGAAAGGGTCTTCAGTAGAGATGGATAGTCGAGCTGGGCTATCAGACGGTCACCTCTGTAGCTGTAGTGTCATTTTTCCTATGGTCCAATGTGTAAATTAAACAAAAAAGTGCACGTTTGTTATGATGTCCAAGATGGGGACCAGGATGTGGACATAATAAAAAATTAGGGAACATGATAGGAGACATTTCTACAATACATATAATCATTCTTATCTATCTAATACGATCACAACAGCTCTCCATACCTGCAGTCCACCACAAGGACCACTCTCTCTAATCCCTGAAAAATGAAATCATCCTCAGTGACGAAGAGAGGGGGCTAAGCGCCCCCCATGGTCTCAAAACATTGACTCTTCTAAGAGTCCTAAGAGTCCTGCTCACACTGATGGGGTGCAGCTGTGGGACCCTATTTTCAGAGATGATGTCCTCCACCCAACTCTCAAAAAGCTGAAAGGGTCTTCAGTAGAGATGGATAGTCGAGCTGGGCTACCAGACGGTCACCTCTGTAGCTGTAGTGTCATTTTTCCTATGGTCCAATGTGTAAATTAAACAAAAAAGTGCACGTTTGTTATGATTTCCAAGATGGGGACCAGGATGTGGACATAATAAAAAAATAGGGAACATGATAGGAGACATTTCTACAATACATATAATCATTCTTATCTATCTAATACGATGACAACAGCTCTCCATACCTGCAGTCCACCACAAGGACCACCCTCTCTATTCCCTGAAAAGTGAAATCATCCTCAGTGACGAAGAGAGGGGGCTAAGCGCCCCCCATGGTCTCAAAACATTGACTCTTCTAAGAGTCCTAAGAGTCCTGCTCACACTGATGGGGTGCAGCTGTGGGACCCTATTTTCAGAGATGATGTCCTCCACCCAACTCTCAAAAAGCTGAAAGGGTCTTCAGTAGAGATGGATAGTCGAGCTGGGCTATCAGACGGTCACCTCTGTAGCTGTAGTGTCATTTTTCCTATGGTCCAATGTGTAAATTAAACAAAAAAGTGCACGTTTGTTATGATGTCCAAGATGGGGACCAGGATGTGGACATAATAAAAAATTAGGGAACATGATAGGAGACATTTCTACAATACATATAATCATTCTTATCTATCTAATACGATGACAACAGCTCTCCATACCTGCAGTCCACCACAAGGACCACCCTCTCTAATCCCTGAAAAATGAAATCATCCTCAGGGACGAAGAGAGGGGGCTAAGCGCCCCCCATGGTTTTAGAGCATTGACTCTTCTAAGAGTCCTAAGAGTCCTGCTTACACTGATGGGGTGCAGCTGTGGGACCCTATTTTAAGAGATGATGTCCTCCACCCAACTCTCAAAAAGCTGAAAGGGTCTTCAGTAGAGATGGATAGTCGAGCTGGGCTATCAGACGGTCACCTCTGTAGCTGTAGTGTCATTTTTCCTATGGTCCAATGTGTAAATTAAACAAAAAAGTGCACGTTTGTTATGATGTCCAAGATGGGGACCAGGATGTGGACATAATAAAAAATTAGGGAACATGATAGGAGACATTTCTACAATACATATAATCATTCTTATCTATCTAATACGATGACAACAGCTCTCCATACCTGCAGTCCACCACAAGGACCACCCTCTCTAATCCCTGAAAAATGAAATCATCCTCAGTGACGAAGAGAGGGGGCTAAGCGCCCCCATGGTCTCAGAGCATTAACTCTTCTAAGAGTCCTAAGAGTCCTGCTCACACTGATGGGGTGCAGCTGTGGGACCCTATTTTCAGAGATGATGTCCTCCACCCAACTCTCAAAAAGCTGAAAGGGTCTTCAGTAGAGATGGATAGTCGAGCTGGGCTATCAGACGGTCACCTCTGTAGCTGTAGTGTCATTTTTCCTATGGTCCAATGTGTAAATTAAACAAAAAAGTGCACGTTTGTTATGATGTCCAAGATGGGGACCAGGATGTGGACATAATAAAAAATTAGGGAACATGATAGGAGACATTTCTACAATACATATAATCATTCTTATCTATCTAATACGATGACAACAGCTCTCCATACCTGCAGTCCACCACAAGGACCACCCTCTCTAATCCCTGAAAAATGAAATCATCCTCAGGGACGAAGAGAGGGGGCTAAGCGCCCCCCATGGTTTTAGAGCATTGACTCTTCTAAGAGTCCTAAGAGTCCTGCTTACACTGATGGGGTGCAGCTGTGGGACCCTATTTTAAGAGATGATGTCCTCCACCCAACTCTCAAAAAGCTGAAAGGGTCTTCAGTAGAGATGGATAGTCGAGCTGGGCTATCAGACGGTCACCTCTGTAGCTGTAGTGTCATTTTTCCTATGGTCCAATGTGTAAATTAAACAAAAAAGTGCACGTTTGTTATGATGTCCAAGATGGGGACCAGGATGTGGACATAATAAAAAATTAGGGAACATGATAGGAGACATTTCTACAATACATATAATCATTCTTATCTATCTAATACGATCACAACAGCTCTCCATACCTGCAGTCCACCACAAGGACCAATCTCTCTAATCCCTGAAAAATGAAATCATCCTCAGTGACGAAGAGAGGGGGCTAAGCGCCCCCCATGGTCTCAAAACATTGACTCTTCTAAGAGTCCTAAGAGTCCTGCTCACACTGATGGGGTGCAGCTGTGGGACCCTATTTTCAGAGATGATGTCCTCCACCCAACTCTCAAAAAGCTGAAAGGGTCTTCAGTAGAGATGGATAGTCGAGCTGGGCTACCAGACGGTCACCTCTGTAGCTGTAGTGTCATTTTTCCTATGGTCCAATGTGTAAATTAAACAAAAAAGTGCACGTTTGTTATGATTTCCAAGATGGGGACCAGGATGTGGACATAATAAAAAAATAGGGAACATGATAGGAGACATTTCTACAATACATATAATCATTCTTATCTATCTAATACGATGACAACAGCTCTCCATACCTGCAGTCCACCACAAGGACCACCCTCTCTATTCCCTGAAAAGTGAAATCATCCTCAGTGACGAAGAGAGGGGGCTAAGCGCCCCCCATGGTCTCAAAACATTGACTCTTCTAAGAGTCCTAAGAGTCCTGCTCACACTGATGGGGTGCAGCTGTGGGACCCTATTTTCAGAGATGATGTTCTCCACCCAACTCTCAAAAAGCTGAAAGGGTCTTCAGTAGAGATGGATAGTCGAGCTGGGCTATCAGACGGTCACCTCTGTAGCTGTAGTGTCATTTTTCCTATGGTCCAATGTGTAAATTAAACAAAAAAGTGCACGTTTGTTATGATGTCCAAGATGGGGACCAGGATGTGGACATAATAAAAAATTAGGGAACATGATAGGAGACATTTCTACAATACATATAATCATTCTTATCTATTTAATACGATGACAACAGCTCTCCATACCTGCAGTCCACCACAAGGACCACCCTCTCTAATCCCTGAAAAATGAAATCATCCTCAGTGACGAAGAGAGGGGGCTAAGCGCCCCCCATGGTCTGAGAGCATTGACTCTTCTAAGAGTCCTAAGAGTCCTGCTCACACTGATGGGGTGCAGCTGTGGGACCCTATTTTCAGAGATGATGTCCTCCACCCAACTCTCAAAAAGCTGAAAGGGTCTTCAGTAGAGATGGATTGTCGAGCTGGGCTATCAGACGGTCACCTCTGTAGCTGTAGTGTCATTTTTCCTATGGTCCAATGTGTAAATTAAACAAAAAAGTGCACGTTTGTTATGATGTCCAAGATGGGGACCAGGATGTGGACATAATAAAAAATTAGGGAACATGATAGGAGACATTTCTACAATACATATAATCATTCTTATCTATCTAATACGATGATAACAGCTCTCCATACCTGCAGTCCACCACAAGGACCACCCTCTCTAATCCCTGAAAAATGAAATCATCCTCAGGGACGAAGAGAGGGGGCTAAGCGCCCCCCATGGTTTTAGAGCATTGACTCTTCTAAGAGTCCTAAGAGTCCTGCTTACACTGATGGGGTGCAGCTGTGGGACCCTATTTTAAGAGATGATGTCCTCCACCCAACTCTCAAAAAGCTGAAAGGGTCTTCAGTAGAGATGGATAGTCGAGCTGGGCTATCAGACGGTCACCTCTGTAGCTGTAGTGTCATTTTTCCTATGGTCCAATGTGTAAATTAAACAAAAAAGTGCACGTTTGTTATGATGTCCAAGATGGGGACCAGGATGTGGACATAATAAAAAATTAGGGAACATGATAGGAGACATTTCTACAATACATATAATCATTCTTATCTATCTAATACGATGACAACAGCTCTCCATACCTGCAGTCCACCACAAGGACCACCCTCTCTAATCCCTGAAAAATGAAATCATCCTCAGTGACGAAGAGAGGGGGCTAAGCGCCCCCATGGTCTCAGAGCATTAACTCTTCTAAGAATCCTAAGAGTCCTGCTCACACTGATGGGGTGCAGCTGTGGGACCCTATTTTCAGAGATGATGTCCTCCACCCAACTCTCAAAAAGCTGAAAGGGTCTTCAGTAGAGATGGATAGTCGAGCTGGGCTATCAGACGGTCACCTCTGTAGCTGTAGTGTCATTTTTCCTATGGTCCAATGTGTAAATTAAACAAAAAAGTGCACGTTTGTTATGATGTCCAAGATGGGGACCAGGATGTGGACATAATAAAAAATTAGGGAACATGATAGGAGACATTTCTACAATACATATAATCATTCTTATCTATTTAATACGATGACAACAGCTCTCTATACCTGCAGTCCACCACAAGGACCACCCTCTCTAATCCCTGAAAAATGAAATCATCCTCAGTGACGAAGAGAGGGGGCTAAGCGCCCCCCATGGTCTCAGAGCATTGACTCTTCTAAGAGTCCTAAGAGTCCTGCTCACACTGATGGGGTGCAGCTGTGGGACCCTATTTTCAGAGATGATGTCCTCCACCCAACTCTCAAAAAGCTGAAAGGGTCTTCAGTAGAGATGGATTGTCGAGCTGGGCTATCAGACGGTCACCTCTGTAGCTGTAGTGTCATTTTTCCTATGGTCCAATGTGTAAATTAAACAAAAAAGTGCACGTTTGTTATGATGTCCAAGATGGGGACCAGGATGTGGACATAATAAAAAATTAGGGAACATGATAGGAGACATTTCTACAATACATATAATCATTCTTATCTATCTAATACGATGATAACAGCTCTCCATACCTGCAGTCCACCACAAGGACCACCCTCCCTAATCCCTGAAAAATGAAATCATCCTCAGTGACGAAGAGAGGGGGCTAAGTGCCCCCAATGGTCTCAGAGCATTGACTCTTCTAAGAGTCCTAAGAGTCCTGCTCACACTGATGGGGTGCAGCTGTGGGACCCTATTTTCAGAGATGATGTCCTCCACCCAACTCTCAAAAAGCTGAAAGGGTCTTCAGTAGAGATGGATAGTCGAGCTGGGCTATCAGACGGTCACCTCTGTAGCTGTAGTGTCATTTTTCCTATGGTCCAATGTGTAAATTAAACAAAAAAGTGCACGTTTGTTATGATGTCCAAGATGGGGACCAGGATGTGGACATAATAAAAAAATAGGGAACATGATAGGAGACATTTCTACAATACATATAATCATTCTTATCTATCTAATACGATGACAACAGCTCTCCATACCTGCAGTCCACCACAAGGACCACCCTCTCTAATCCCTGAAAAATGAAATCATCCTCAGTGACGAAGAGAGGGGGCTAAGCGCCCCCATGGTCTCAGAGCATTAACTCTTCTAAGAGTCCTAAGAGTCCTGCTCACACTGATGGGGTGCAGCTGTGGGACCCTATTTTCAGACATGATGTCCTCCACCCAACTCTCAAAAAGCTGAAAGGGTCTTCAGTAGAGATGGATAGTCGAGCTGGGCTACCAGACGGTCACCTCTGTAGCTGTAGTGTCATTTTTCCTATGGTCCAATGTGTAAATTAAACAAAAAAGTGCACGTTTGTTATGATTTCCAAGATGGGGACCAGGATGTGGACATAATAAAAAAATAGGGAACATGATAGGAGACATTTCTACAATACATATAATCATTCTTATCTATCTAATACGATGACAACAGCTCTCCATACCTGCAGTCCACCACAAGGACCACCCTCTCTATTCCCTGAAAAGTGAAATCATCCTCAGTGACGAAGAGAGGGGGCTAAGCGCCCCCCATGGTCTCAAAACATTGACTCTTCTAAGAGTCCTAAGAGTCCTGCTCACACTGATGGGGTGCAGCTGTGGGACCCTATTTTCAGAGATGATGTTCTCCACCCAACTCTCAAAAAGCTGAAAGGGTCTTCAGTAGAGATGGATAGTCGAGCTGGGCTATCAGACGGTCACCTCTGTAGCTGTAGTGTCATTTTTCCTATGGTCCAATGTGTAAATTAAACAAAAAAGTGCACGTTTGTTATGATGTCCAAGATGGGGACCAGGATGTGGACATAATAAAAAATTAGGGAACATGATAGGAGACATTTCTACAATACATATAATCATTCTTATCTATCTAATACGATGACAACAGCTCTCCATACCTGCAGTCCACCACAAGGACCACCCTCTCTAATCCCTGAAAAATGAAATCATCCTCAGTGACGAAGAGAGGGGGCTAAGCGCCCCCATGGTCTCAGAGCATTAACTCTTCTAAGAGTCCTAAGAGTCCTGCTCACACTGATGGGGTGCAGCTGTGGGACCCAATTTTCAGAGATGATGTCCTCCACCCAACTCTCAAAAAGCTGAAAGGGTCTTCAGTAGAGATGGATAGTCGAGCTGGGCTATCAGACGGTCACCTCTGTAGCTGTAGTGTCATTTTTCCTATGGTCCAATGTGTAAATTAAACAAAAAAGTGCACGTTTGTTATGATGTCCAAGATGGGGACCAGGATGTGGACATAATAAAAAATTAGGGAACATGATAGGAGACATTTCTACAATACATATAATCATTCTTATCTATCTAATACGATGACAACAGCTCTACATACCTGCAGTCCACCACAAGGACCACCCTCTCTAATCCCTGAAAAATGAAATCATCCTCAGTGACGAAGAGAGGGGGCCAAGCGCCCCCCATGGTACCAGAGCATTGACTCTTCTAAGAGTCCTAAGAGACCTGCTCACACTGATGGGGTGAAGCTGTGGGACCCTATTTTCAGAGATGATGTCCTCCACCCAACTCTCAAAAAGCTGAAAGGGTCTTCAGTAGAGATGGATAGTCGAGCTGGGCTATCAGACGGTCACCTCTGTAGCTGTAGTGTCATTTTTCCTATGGTCCAATGTGTAAATTAAACAAAAAAGTGCACGTTTGTTATGATGTCCAAGATGGGGACCAGGATGTGGACATAATAAAAAATTAGGGAACATGATAGGAGACATTTCTACAATACATATAATCATTCTTATCTATCTAATACGATGATAACAGCTCTCCATACCTGCAGTCCACCACAAGGACCACCCTCTCTAAACCCTGAAAAATGAAATCATCCTCAGTGACGAAGAGAGGGGGCTCAGTGCCCCCAATGGTCTCAGAGCATTGACTCTTCTAAGAGTCTTAAGAGTCCTGCTCACACTGATGGGGTGCAGCTGTGGGACCCTATTTTCAGAGATGATGTCCTCCACCCAACTCTCAAAATGCTGAAAGGGTCTTCAGTAGATATGGATAGTCGAGCTGGGCTATCAGACGGTCACCTCTGTAGCTGTAGTGTCATTTTTCCTATGGTCCAATGTGTAAATTAAACAAAAAAGTGCACGTTTGTTATGATGTCCAAGATGGGGACCAGGATGTGGACATAATAAAAAATTAGGGAACATGATAGGAGACATTTCTACAATACATATAATCATTCTTATCTATCTAATACGATGACAACAGCTCTCCATACCTGCAGTCCACCACAAGGACCACCCTCTCTAATCCCTGAAAAATGAAATCATCCTCAGTGACGAAGAGAGGGGGCCAAGCGCCCCCCATGGTACCAGAGCATTGACTCTTCTAAGAGTCCTAAGAGTCCTGCTCACACTGATGGGGTGAAGCTGTGGGACCCTATTTTCAGAGATGATGTCCTCCACCCAACTCTCAAAAAGCTGAAAGGGTCTTCAGTAGAGATGGATAGTCGAGCTGGGCTATCAGACGGTCACCTCTGTAGCTGTAGTGTCATTTTTCCTATGGTCCAATGTGTAAATTAAACAAAAAAGTGCACGTTTGTTATGATGTTCAAGATGGGGACCAGGATGTGGACATAATAAAAAATTAGGGAACATGATAGGAGACATTTCTACAATACATATAATCATTCTTATCTATCTAATACGATCACAACAGCTCTCCATACCTGCAGTCCACCACAAGGACCACTCTCTCTAATCCCTGAAAAATGAAATCATCCTCAGTGACGAAGAGAGGGGGCTAAGCGCCCCCCATGGTCTCAGAGCATTGACTCTTCTAAGAGTCCTAAGATTCCTGCTCACACTGATGGGGTGCAGCTGTGGGACCCTATTTTCAGAGATGATGTCCTCCACCCAACTCTCAAAAAGCTGAAAGGGTCTTCAGTAGAGATGGATAGTCGAGCTGGGCTATCAGACGGTCACCTCTGTAGCTGTAGTGTCATTTTTCCTATTGTCCAATTTGTAAATTAAACAAAAAAGTGCACGTTTGTTATGATTTCCAAGATGGGAACCAGGATGTGGACATAATAAAAAAATAGGGAACATGATAGGAGACATTTCTACAATACATATAATCATTCTTATCTATCTAATACGATGACAACAGCTCTCCATACCTGCAGTCCACCACAAGGACCACCCTCTCTATTCCCTGAAAAGTGAAATCATCCTCAGTGACGAGGAGAGGGGGCTAAGCGCCCCCCATGGTCTCAGAGCATTGACTCTTCTAAGAGTCCTAAGAGTCCTGCTCACACTGATGGGGTGCAGCTGTGGGACCCTATTTTCAGAGATGATGTTCTCCACCCAACTCTCAAAAAGCTGAAAGGGTCTTCAGTAGAGATGGATAGTCGAGCTGGGCTATCAGACGGTCACCTCTGTAGCTGTAGTGTCATTTTTCCTATGGTCCAATGTGTAAATTAAACAAAAAAGTGCACGTTTGTTATGATGTCAAAGATGGGGACCAGGATGTGGACATAATAAAAAATTAGGGAACATGATAGGAGACATTTCTACAATACATATAATCATTCTTATCTATTTAATACGATGACAACAGCTCTCCATACCTGCAGTCCACCACAAGGACCACCCTCTCTAATCCCTGAAAAATGAAATCATCCTCAGTGACGAAGAGAGGGGGCTAAGCGCCCCCCATGGTCTCAGAGCATTGACTCTTCTAAGAGTCCTAAGAGTCCTGCTCACACTGATGGGGTGCAGCTGTGGGACCCTATTTTCAGAGATGATGTCCTCCACCCAACTCTCAAAAAGCTGAAAGGGTCTTCAGTAGAGATGGATAGTCGAGCTGGGCTATCAGACGGTCACCTCTGTAGCTGTAGTGTCATTTTTCCTATGGTCCAATGTGTAAATTAAACAAAAAAGTGCACGTTTGTTATGATGTCCAAGATGGGGACCAGGATGTGGACATAATAAAAAATTAGAGAACATGATAGGAGACATTTCTACAATACATATAATCATTCTTATCTATCTAATACGATGATAACAGCTCTCCATATCTGCAGTCCACCACAAGGACCACCCTCTCTAATCCCTGAAAAATGAAATCATCCTCAGTGATGAAGAGAGGGGGCTAAGTGCCCCCAATGGTCTCAGAGCATTGACTCTTCTAAGAGAACTAAGAGTCCTGCTCACACTGATGGGGTGCAGCTGTGGGACCCTATTTTCAGAGATGATGTCCTCCACCCAACTCTCAAAAAGCTGAAAGGGTCTTCAGTAGAGATGGATAGTCGAGCTGGGCTATCAGACGGTCACCTCTGTAGCTGTAGTGTCATTTTTCCTATGGTCCAATGTGTAAATTAAACAAAAAAGTGCACGTTTGTTATGATGTCCAAGATGGGGACCAGGATGTGGACATAATAAAAAATTAGGGAACATGATAGGAGACATTTCTACAATACATATAATCATTCTTATCTATCTAATACGATGACAACAGCTCTCCATACCTGCAGTCCACCACAAGGACCACCCTCTCTAATCCCTGAAAAATGAAATCATCCTCAGTGACGAAGAGAGGGGGCTAAGCGCCCCCCATGGTTTTAGAGCATTGACTCTTCTAAGAGTCCTAAGAGTCCTGCTTACACTGATGGGGTGCAGCTGTGGGACCCTATTTTAAGAGATGATGTCCTCCACCCAACTCTCAAAAAGCTGAAAGGGTCTTCAGTAGAGATGGATAGTCGAGCTGGGCTATCAGACGGTCACCTCTGTAGCTGTAGTGTCATTTTTCCTATGGTCCAATGTGTAAATTAAACAAAAAAGTGCACGTTTGTTATGATGTCCAAGATGGGGACCAGGATGTGGACATAATAAAAAATTAGGGAACATGATAGGAGACATTTCTACAATACATATAATCATTCTTATCTATCTAATACGATGACAACAGCTCTCCATACCTGCAGTCCACCACAAGGACCACCCTCTCTAATCCCTGAAAAATGAAATCATCCTCAGTGACGAAGAGAGGGGGCCAAGCGCCCCCCATGGTACCAGAGCATTGACTCTTCTAAGAGTCCTAAGAGTCCTGCTCACACTGATGGGGTGAAGCTGTGGGACCCTATTTTCAGAGATGATGTCCTCCACCCAACTCTCAAAAAGCTGAAAGGGTCTTCAGTAGAGATGGATAGTCGAGCTGGGCTATCAGACGGTCACCTCTGTAGCTGTAGTGTCATTTTTCCTATGGTCCAATGTGTAAATTAAACAAAAAAGTGCACGTTTGTTATGATGTCCAAGATGGGGACCAGGATGTGGACATAATAAGAAATTAGGGAACATTATAGGAGACATTTCTACAATACATATAATCATTCTTATCTATCTAATACGATGACAACAGCTCTCCATACCTGCAGTCCACCACAAGGACCACCCTCTCTAATCCCTGAAAAATGAAATCATCCTCAGGGACGAAGAGAGGGGGCTAAGCGCCCCCCATGGTTTTAGAGCATTGACTCTTCTAAGAGTCCTAAGAGTCCTGCTTACACTGATGAGGTGCAGCTGTGGGACCCTATTTTCAGAGATGATGTCCTCCACCCAACTCTCAAAAAGCTGAAAGGGTCTTCAGTAGAGATGGATAGTCGAGCTGGGCTATCAGACGGTCACCTCTGTAGCTGTAGTGTCATTTTTCCTATGGTCCAATGTGTAAATTAAACAAAAAAGTGCACGTTTGTTATGATGTTCAAGATGGGGACCAGGATGTGGACATAATAAAAAATTAGGGAACATGATAGGAGACATTTGTACAATACATATAATCATTCTTATCTATCTAATACGATCACAACAGCTCTCCATACCTGCAGTCCACCACAAGGACCACTCTCTCTAATCCCTGAAAAATGAAATCATCCTCAGTGACGAAGAGAGGGGGCTAAGCACCCCCATGGTCTCAGAGCATTGACTCTTCTAAGAGTCCTAAGATTCCTGCTCACACTGATGGGGTGCAGCTGTGGGACCCTATTTTCAGAGATGATGTCCTCCACCCAACTCTCAAAAAGCTGAAAGGTTCTTCAGTAGAGATGGATAGTCGAGCTGGGCTATCAGACGGTCACCTCTGTAGCTGTAGTGTCATTTTTCCTATGGTCCAATGTGTAAATTAAACAAAAAAGTGCACGTTTGTTATGATTTCCAAGATGGGGACCAGGATGTGGACATAATAAAAAAATAGGGAACATGATAGGAGACATTTCTACAATACATATAATCATTCTTATCTATCTAATACGATGACAACAGCTCTCCATACCTGCAGTCCACCACAAGGACCACCCTCTCTATTCCCTGAAAAGTGAAATCATCCTCAGTGACGAAGAGAGGGGGCTAAGCGCCCCCCATGGTCTCAGAGCATTGACTCTTCTAAGAGTCCTAAGAGTCCTGCTCACAGTGATGGGGTGCAGCTGTGGGACCCTATTTTCAGAGATGATGTTCTCCACCCAACTCTCAAAAAGCTGAAAGGGTCTTCAGTAGAGATGGATAGTCGAGCTGGGCTATCAGACGGTCACCTCTGTAGCTGTAGTGTCATTTTTCCTATGGTCCAATCTGTAAATTAAACAAAAAAGTGCACGTTTGTTATGATGTCCAAGATGGGGACCAGGATGTGGACATAATAAAAAATTAGGGAACATGATAGGAGACATTTCTACAATACATATAATCATTCTTATCTATCTAATACGATGATAACAGCTCTCCATATCTGCAGTCCACCACAAGGACCACCCTCTCTAATCCCTGAAAAATGAAATCATCCTCAGTGATGAAGAGAGGGGGCTAAGTGCCCCCAATGGTCTCAGAGCATTGACTCTTCTAAGAGTCCTAAGAGTCCTGCTCACACTGATGGGGTGCAGCTGTGGGACCCTATTTTCAGAGATGATGTCCTCCACCCAACTCTCAAAAAGCTGAAAGGGTCTTCAGTAGAGATGGATAGTCGAGCTGGGCTATCAGACGGTCACCTCTGTAGCTGTAGTGTCATTTTTCCTATGGTCCAATGTGTAAATTAAACAAAAAAGTGCACGTTTGTTATGATGTCCAAGATGGGGACCAGGATGTGGACATAATAAAAAATTAGGGAACATGATAGGAGACATTTCTACAATACATATAATCATTCTTATCTATCTAATACGATGACAACAGCTCTCCATACCTGCAGTCCACCACAAGGACCACCCTCTCTAATCCCTGAAAAATGAAATCATCCTCAGTGACGAAGAGAGGGGGCTAAGCGCCCCCATGGTCTCAGAGCATTAACTCTTCTAAGAGTCCTAAGAGTCCTGCTCACACTGATGGGGTGCAGCTGTGGGACCCTATTTTCAGAGATGATGTCCTCCACCCAACTCTCAAAAAGCTGAAAGGGTCTTCAGTAGAGATGGATAGTCGAGCTGGGCTATCAGACGGTCACCTCTGTAGCTGTAGTGTCATTTTTCCTATGGTCCAATGTGTAAATTAAACAAAAAAGTGCACGTTTGTTATGATGTCCAAGATGGGGACCAGGATGTGGACATAATAAAAAATTAGGGAACATGATAGGAGACATTTCTACAATACATATAATCATTCTTATCTATCTAATACGATGACAACAGCTCTCCATACCTGCAGTCCACCACAAGGACCACCCTCTCTAATCCCTGAAAAATGAAATCATCCTCAGTGACGAAGAGAGGGGGCCAAGCGCCCCCCATGGTACCAGAGCATTGACTCTTCTAAGAGTCCTTAGAGTCCTGCTCACACTGATGGGGTGAAGCTGTGGGACCCTATTTTCAGAGATGATGTCCTCCACCCAACTCTCAAAAAGCTGAAAGGGTCTTCAGTAGAGATGGATAGTCGAGCTGGGCTATCAGACGGTCACCTCTGTAGCTGTAGTGTCATTTTTCCTATGGTCCAATGTGTAAATTAAACAAAAAAGTGCACGTTTGTTATGATGTCCAAGATGGGGACCAGGATGTGGACATAATAAGAAATTAGGGAACATGATAGGAGACATTTCTACAATACATATAATCATTCTTATCTATCTAATACGATGACAACAGCTCTCCATACCTGCAGTCCACCACAAGGACCACCCCCTCTAATCCCTGAAAAATGAAATCATCCTCAGGGACGAAGAGAGGGGGCTAAGCGCCCCCCATGGTTTTAGAGCATTGACTCTTCTAAGAGTCCTAAGAGTCCTGCTTACACTGATGGGGTGCAGCTGTGGGACCCTATTTTCAGAGATGATGTCCTCCACCCAACTCTCAAAAAGCTGAAAGGGTCTTCAGTAGAGATGGATAGTCGAGCTGGGCTATCAGACGGTCACCTCTGTAGCTGTAGTGTCATTTTTCCTATGGTCCAATGTGTAAATTAAACAAAAAAGTGCACGTTTGTTATGATGTCCAAGATGGGGACCAGGATGTGGACATAATAAAAAATTAGGGAACATGATAGGAGACATTTCTACAATACATATAATCATTCTTATCTATCTAATACGATCACAACAGCTCTCCATACCTGCAGTCCACCACAAGGACCACTCTCTCTAATCCCTGAAAAATGAAATCATCCTCAGTGACGAAGAGAGGGGGCTAAGCGCCCCCCATGGTCTCAGAGCATTGACTCTTCTAAGAGTCCTAAGATTCCTGCTTACACTGATGGGGTGCAGCTGTGGGACCCTATTTTCAGAGATGATGTCCTCCACCCAACTCTCAAAAAGCTGAAAGGGTCTTCAGTAGAGATGGATAGTCGAGCTGGGCTATCAGACGGTCACCTCTGTAGCTGTAGTGTCATTTTTCCTATGGTCCAATGTGTAAATTAAACAAAAAAGTGCACGTTTGTTATGATGTCCAAGATGGGGACCAGGATGTGGACATAATAAAAAATTAGGGAACATGATAGGAGACATTTCTACAATACATATAATCATTCTTATCTATCTAATACGATCACAACAGCTCTCCATACCTGCAGTCCACCACAAGGACCACTCTCTCTAATCCCTGAAAAATGAAATCATCCTCAGTGACGAAGAGAGGGGGCTAAGCGCCCCCCATGGTCTCAGAGCATTGACTCTTCTAAGAGTCCTAAGATTCCTGCTCACACTGATGGGGTGCAGCTGTGGGACCCTATTTTCAGAGATGATGTCCTCCACCCAACTCTCAAAAAGCTGAAAGGGTCTTCAGTAGAGATGGATAGTCGAGCTGGGCTATCAGACGGTCACCTCTGTAGCTGTAGTGTCATTTTTCCTATGGTCCAATGTGTAAATTAAACAAAAAAGTGCACGTTTGTTATGATGTCCAAGATGGGGACCAGGATGTGGACATAATAAAAAAATAGGGAACATGATAGGAGACATTTCTACAATACATATAATCATTCTTATCTATCTAATACCTGCAGTCCACCACAAGGACCACCCTCTCTATTCCCTGAAAAGTGAAATCATCCTCAGTGACGAAGAGAGGGGGCTAAGCGCCCCCCATGGTCTCAGAGCATTGACTTTTCTAAGAGTCCTAAGAGTCCTGCTCACACTGATGGGGTGCAGCTGTGGGACCCTATTTTCAGAGATGATGTTCTCCACCCAACTCTCAAATAGCTGAAAGGGTCTTCAGTAGAGATGGATAGTCGAGCTGGGCTATCAGACGGTCACCTCTGTAGCTGTAGTGTCATTTTTCCTATGGTCCAATGTGTAAATTAAACAAAAAAGTGCACGTTTGTTATGATGTCCAAGATGGGGACCAGGATGTGGACATAATAAAAAATTAGGGAACATGATAGGAGACATTTCTACAATACATATAATCATTCTTATCTATTTAATACGATGACAACAGCTCTCCATACCTGCAGTCCACCACAAGGACCACCCTCTCTAATCCCTGAAAAATGAAATCATCCTCAGTGACGAAGAGAGGGGGCTAAGCGCCCCCCATGGTCTCAGAGCATTGACTCTTCTAAGAGTCCTAAGAGTCCTGCTCACACTGATGGGGTGCAGCTGTGGGACCCTATTTTCAGAGATGATGTCCTCCACCCAACTCTCAAAAAGCTGAAAGGGTCTTCAGTAGAGATGGATAGTCGAGCTGGGCTATCAGACGGTCACCTCTGTAGCTGTAGTGTCATTTTTCCTATGGTCCAATGTGTAAATTAAACAAAAAAGTGCACGTTTGTTATGATGTCCAAGATGGGGACCAGGATGTGGACTTAATAAAAAATTAGGGAACATGATAGGAGACATTTCTACAATACATATAATCATTCTTATCTATCTAATACGATGACAACAGCTCTCCATACCGTATTTCATGGTCAATCCAGGTTTGTCAGTGATGGCACTGACATAATGTATGGCGTCTTTTTCGGGCGTTATCCTTTGCCTTTTCATTGTGAAAATCCAGTTGCCTATATCAAAGCAAATTCTACTACTTGTAAAGTATGCAGAAAATGAAATGTAGAACATATAACATCAACTGCTTAGGAACACATCATAGGTTAGTACTTAAAAGGATATTGTCATGTTCTAGTCATAATGCAAGCTGGACATTTTTCATGTTACCCTGTAATCGCCGGCCTGTTCTAATGCTCACAAGCAAAGATATATGCTCAGCTGCTAAGGCTTCCCTCTGCCTTCTGAATGAAAATTGAATATGTCTGGCTCACTGTGTATATAGCAGGTGCTCAGAAAAAATAAGAGTCAATTCAAAAGAAATAGCTCTGGTACACTATAGTGATTAATAACGTAAGAAAAGAACTCTTGGAATGCTGAAAATTCTTTATTTGTGCAAAAGGATAATTCATCCAACGTTTCGACCTTGTTTTTAGGTCTTTATCAAGGATAAAGTTATCTAAGATCATAAAGGGTTACAAAACCATATAAACACGTAATTAGTACATAGTACAACATAACAGTACAATATATTGCTACTTGAGAGTACAATGGGTCAAATGACCATGAGGCACATACAAAAAATTTTTCCAAAGCCATAGTGAAAACATTTGTACTGAGGAAAGAAAATTTCCACATGACCTATCTGGAGAAACATTCTGGATCAAACAACCAAAAATAGTCAAGCAGGTAAATACACACCTATATGGATAACAGGATGATATGTGTTCAATTGTATAGCGTCATTGCCATTAAGGTACAAATGGAAAACTTGCAATCCTATATAGTGAAGGAAATGAACACATATCATATCAAAGAACACAGGAACATGGGTGTGAGAAAAACCTCAATGTTTATACTTTGTTCTTTATAATGGTGTGAACATGTATATGTCTCAGTACCTTATGCACTTGAGAATTCTAGTGAGTAGATGATGAAAGCCTATTCCAGAACTGGAATCGGTAAATAATTGTAGGTGGAATCTAAATGAAAAGATGGTACAAGTGTTATCATGACACGTGGGCTATAACACAATGGACCGTGTGACAAAGAAGAAAGGAGAGAAAGAAGAGGAAGAAAATGGAACTACCTGTAACATTACGTGATAGTCACTGGTAAGTATCACTTGACAATTCAGGTGAAAAAGGATTCCTTTATTAAAGGGTTCTCAGTCGCCTCAGGATCATGAAATACTAGGGTAAATGATATGAGAATGGGTAAGAAGCACCACTAAAGGAAATATGAAATGCAGGACATATATCTATAAACCCCTGAACTACATGATAGAAATAAAAAGAAGAAAAAAGAAAAAAAAGAAGAAAGAAGAACACATAGAATGCGGAAAGAGAATGGGTACAACTACCTGAGTTACTGCAGGGAGGCCCCTGGTTGGTATTGTGAGGGTTAGTGGAATTCCTTCACTGAAGGGTTCTCAGTTGCCTCAGGTTCGTGAAAAATGCTATAGACAAATAATGCCCGGAGAAAAGGGGTTCATATACAGCGAATAATGGTAATACAAGGTACATGTGTCACATGTAATAGTATATATATATATATTGTACTAAGCTCTACACCAGAAATAGAAAGTAGTCCCTCTGCCTTCTGTCTAGGTGCCCTGAGTTATGTCCTGTAAACTGTCACAGCGACCCAGACACACATGTGTAGTAGGGGAATATCCCTGCTGAGATGCCAGTGCTAGAGCACTCGTTTGCTGTGGAGTTGAACGCTATGTGAGCAGTTCTTACCTTCAATGAGCAGAAGTCTCTTTTTTCAGATTTCAATATCTCTGTGGGTATCTGGCAGAAATATGGAATACTCTTTACTGCTAAGACCCTGTACACCACTCCCACTAAAGGGGGCTTTACACGCTGCGACATCGCTAATGCGGAGTCGTTGGGGTCACGGAATTTGTGACGCACATCCGGCCGCATTAGCGATGTTGCTGCGTGTGACACCGATGAGCGATTTTGCATCGTTGCAAAAACGTGCAAAATCGCTCATCGGTGACATGGGTCTCCATTCTCGATTATCGTTACTGCAGCAGTAACGATGTAGTTCGTCGCTCCTGCGGCAGCACACATCACTCCGTGTGACACCGCAGAAACGAGGAACCTCTCCTTACCTGCCTCCCAGCCGCTATGAGGAAGGAAGGAGGTGGGCGGGATGTTCCGGCCACTCATCTCCGCCCCTCCGCTGCTATTGGGCGGTCGCTCAGTGACGTCGCTGTGACGCCGCACGGACCGCCCCCTTAGAAAGGAGGCGGTTCGCCGGTCACAGCGACGTCGCCGGGCAGGTAAGTATGTGTGACGGGTCTGGTCGGTGTTGTGCGGCATGGGCAGCGATTTACCCGTGTCGCGCAACAGATGGGGGCGGGTACCCACACTAGCGATATCGGGACCGATATCGCAGTGTGTAAAGTAGCCTTTAGTCACATGACCAAGACTGTATCTGTGTCCCTACAACACACTTGAGACAAATGTGTGTGTGAGCCTGCATTGTGGGGTATATATAATATATTATAGAGCTGGGAAGGATCATTCTAAGCAGTGAGCTGTTCCAGTATTTGTAGGAAAATACCCAGTAGAAGCATCAAACACAGCACCAATACCTCCCATCAGTATCCCACCACAGTGCCATGTAACCCATGCCCTACACTCCCATCTACACCAATACTATACAGGCACAAACTAGTATATCTGACTAAAAGCCCCCAAAATATGAAGAACGGCCTATAGTTGAGTGTGGATATAAAATCTATGTGAGCAGAGCTAGAATAGAAATCACTGATCGCATTGAAGTCATTCTGACCATAAATCACCATGATATCAAGGTGAGGAGTTGTGTGTTACTGCTGGGAGGAAAGGGTTAACAGTGGAATATTAAGGTGCATTTCTGTGTGCAGTGTTACTAGTCAATGTAACAATTCAGTATGAGCTGCTCTTGGTGCCGGGGGAGGGAGATGCTCTCCTGAGCAAGATAGATGGGGAATGAACATAATATCTATATAGTGTAAGGCAGGGGGTCTCAAACTCGGCTGGGTGTATGGGCCGCACAGAGGAAAAAAATAATTTGGGGGGCTGCATTCTTTGCAAGACAAAGTGACATTTTTATTGGTACCATATATGTATATATTTTTTTCACACACCTTTGGATGACTGATTTTCAACATTTTTCACTTGTTTATTATAACAAATGTGCACATTCTTTGGTTAAATCTAAAAAAAATAAATGTGATGTTAAAAAAAAGTCATGCCTTATTTTGTTTTTTTTTACATTTTATCCCTTTCTTTTAACTAATAGTGTTACAATTATGACGCTAGCGTTTTGTGAAGGGAATGCTTTGCCTACTTCCGTGACTATGGCCTTCCGGAACTGCTGCATTTTGGCTGACCTCTCCGCCTCGGGAATAAGAGACATAAAGTTCTTCTTGTAGCGTGGGTCTAACAGTGTTACCAACCAGTAATGATTGTCGGCCAAGATGTTCTTAACGCGAGGGTCACGAGACAGGCAGCTTACCATAAAGTCATCCATGTGCGCCAGACTCTTAACAGCCATCACTTCAGTATCCAGACCAACACGATGACTGAACATGCTGTCCTCCTCCTTCTCCTCCTCCTCCTCATCTACCCTGTCCTCTGGCCAGCCACGCTGAACTGAGCATATGACTGGTATGCATGTCATATCCTCAATTTGGCCGGAGAGTTGCTCCATGTCTTCATCTTCCTCCTCGTCATAGTCCTCCACTGCACGTTGTGATGAGACGAGGCTGGGCTATGTGTTATCACCCACACCCACTACTGTTTCTTGCTCCAACTCATCGTGTTCCGCCTGCAATGCATCATGTTTGGTTTTGAGCAGAGACCGTTTTAGAAGGCAGAGAAGCGGTATGGTGACGCTAATAATGGCGTCATCGCCGCTCACCATCTTGGTGGAGTCCTCAAAGTTTTGGAGGATGGTACATAGGTCGGACATCCATCTCCACTCCTCAGGTGTTATGTGTGGAGTTTGACCCATTTCCCGACGGCTTAGGTGATGCAGGTACTCAACAACTGCCCTCTTCTGCTCACATATCCTGATCAACATGTGCAGAGTTGAATTCCAACGCGTGGGGACATCACACACCAGTCTGTGAGCCGGAAGATGCAAATGACGCTGAAAGCCGGCAAGGCCGGCTGAAGCAGTAGGTGACTTTCGAAAATGTGCAGACAGGCGGCGAACTTTTACCAGCAGATGAGACAGCTCTGGGTATGACTTTAGAAACCGCTGAACCACGAGGTTGAGCACATGGGCCAAGCATGGAACATGTGTCAGCTGGCCTCGCCTCAAAGCCGCCACTAGGTTCCGGCCATTGTCACACACAACCTTTCCTGGCTTTAGGTTCAGAGGTGTGAGCCAGTGATCTGCATGCTGTTTTAGAGCTGTCCACACCTCTTCTGCATTGTGGGATTTGTCACTTATGCAGATTAGCTGCAGCACAGCCTGTTGCCGCTTCGCCGAGGCAGTGCTGCAGTGCTTCCAGCTTGGGACTGGTGTGGAGGGTAAAGTGGATGAGGATGCGCAGGAGGAGGAGGAGGCTGAAGAGCATGACATTCCGGAGCTGTAGAGTGTGGGTGAAACCCTGACTGAGGTAGGGCCTGCAAACCTTGGTGTGGGAAGGACTTGTTCCGTTCCTCGCTCAAACTGGGTCCCAGCTGGGCTGGGCTGGGTAGGGCGTTGTGGGGGGTTTGTCTATCTCCGTTTGAGGTGAGTTTGTTTAAGTTAGCCTTTTCTTTGGCGTTTTTTGGAGCCCTGCGGGTTGGGGAGTTGGTATCGCCCAGTAAGGCGTTCCCCGGGGGCTTGGATTGGGGTGACATTGTCAGTGGAAAACGGAGTTGAATTTTGGATTAGGAAATCGAAAACTGATCAGAGAGGTGTGGGTAGACTAGTCCGTTTGGGGATGGTTGTGGCATCTGATATGTGCCCGTTCAAGTGTCTCGGGAATTTTCAACAGATCCATCCGAAGGTGGATGGCCCCTTATTATGTCACGAGGATGGGTCCTTTTTATCGAGATACCAATTTGTGAGTGTTTTTAGGGCATGTTTGAAGTCGTTGGGGTTAGATCCGAAGTCTTTCGGATTGGGGCAGCGACGGAGGCCTCTATATGCGGCCTACCGGAGGAGACAGTTAAGCAGATTGGTAGGTGGAAGTCGCAGCGCTTTAAGTCGTATGTACGTCCCCAGGTGGTTGTTGGCAATTGAGGGGAAAAGGGGGGGGGTATTAGGGTAGCAATGGGGGGGGGGGAGAGTGTGTGTTTTTTGTCAATTTGGTTTGGTGAGGCAATAAAATGGTGTCGTCTGTACATTTTGTATTGCAGAAGCACCCCCCCTTCCTTCCCTGGTCTGGATCCTTGGCCACTCTTATGTGTATTGGGGAGCCCGACGAGCGGACGCGAGATGGAACGGGAGACAGCTAGGTTTTGAGAAGGACCTGGCTCTCGTGCGATGGCTCGGTGTTCGGGGGTTAGGGTGGAACAGGGTGTTGCAGGAGGTGCATAGATACGCCCGGTTGGATAGACCTCCTGACATCTTAGTGTTGCATGCCGGGGGGAATGATTTGGGTGGGCGTCCTTTTCGAATCTTGATAAAGGACATCAAACATGATTTGTTACGGTTATGGGTGTCGTTTCCAGGTCTAACGATAGTCTGGTCGGAGATAGTAGCGAGAAAGAGTTGGCAGAAAGCGCGGTCAGTTGACAGGTTGAACAAGGCGCGGGCGAAGGTTAATAGGGCGATCTCGAAGTTTGTTAGTCGGAACGGGGGTATAGCAATACGGCATGTTGAGTTGGAAAGGACGGAAGAGGAATTTTGGTTGGCTGACGGGGTACACCTTAATGCGGTGGGAACTGACTTATGGGCTCTTGGCTTGCAGGGAGGTATTGAGAGGGCCCTTTGGTTGCGGGGGGTCTCAGGCACTTGAAGGGTTTCAAGGTGCCTTCGTTGTGGTGTTGTTTATTGGTGGGTCCTTGAAGTTGGTTTAAAATTGGTTCGGGGATTCATCCGGGTATGGATCCCCTCATTGGCAGAATTGATGGTCCCCTGGTGATTTTGGGGGGGAACCCCGACGGGGTATGTCGGGGCCCCTGGGGGTGTGGTTGGGGTTGACGGAGGATTAACCCTTACCATTTGGTGCTCCTGAGCCAGTGTGGGTAACGGCTGGGAGCAAGTTGAGGTTTTTTATTGCTCGGTTATGGGAATCACCAGGGTTTTGGTAGCTTCAAGGACCTTACCACATTGCAAATTTTATTGGTTATGTATTCTTGTTAATAAAATGGCTGCTATGGCCAAAATTATCCAAAGATAAATTTGTGTCTGTGTAATTACTTTTAAATAAGAAATGGGAATGGAGGTGTGGGGTATGAAAGGAAGACCGGAGTCAACAATTCCAGGGTCAAGCATGTTTATTTGCGTAAGCTTCGTTCCAGGGTAGAAAGGGTAAGAGTGCCTTTCAGAATTCGAAGTGGTCGGACTGTACGGACCACCAAGAACTGCAGGAGAGCTTGAACATCTTCCCATGGATTTGCGACATCCTCCCTCATCAGTTACGTAGGTAAGCAGGTTCTCAGCATTGCAGCCCATTTGTTGTCTTAAGTTAGTTAAGCGGGGTTAACTAACCTGTCAGTTCAGCCTCAGGTCTAAAGCAGAGGCCTGGACTCCACTCCTTACTCCTCACTCCACAACTCTCCTTAAAAACAACTGACTCCTTTTTCCTGCCCCGGGGTCTCCAGACCCCTAGGTGGGCGTTTCCTTCCGTCTGGTCCTGCCCACTGGTGTGCCTGTCTTTCCCTGGGGGAGGTGACTAGGATTTTCTGGTTGGCTTTGTGTGACTTAGGTGAGGGAAGTTGTTATGCGGGGGCCTATGTGTGACTACCTGCAGTGTCAGGGCGTCACATATGTATGTGTGTATGTCTGCTAAAGGAATCCGCACCGTCATATTTACAAACACAAAATTTTGCAGACACCTCATGTGACTCAGGGAACGTCGTAGACTATGTTTTAACAGGAATATTTAACCCCGCGCTTTACAGTTACTCTCCAAAAAACCTGCCTCCATTAAACTGAATGGAGGTGGGAGCTGCAAGTTATTAATAGCAGCTGTGATTGGTTGCTATAAGAACAAAGGACATTCATAGTATAAGAAGCTTATGTGTGAGATAATATGATGTCAGTGGGGAGACAGATAGAGAGAGACAGACACAGACTGAGAGACAAACAGACAGAGACAGATAGGCATAGACAGACAGGGAAAGAGACAGAGACAAACAGACAGAGGCAGACAGGGAAAGAGACAGACAGAGATAGACAGGGAAAAAAGGCAGACAGACAGAGACAGAGAAAGAGACAGAGGCAGATAGGGAAACAGACAGAGACAAACATACAGAGACAGGCAGGAGAAAAGGCAGACCGACAGGGAAAGAGACAGACAGGGGAAGAGACAGACAGAGAGAGACAGACAGATAGAGACAGACAAAGAAATACAGAGATAGACAGGGAAAGAGACAAACGGGGAATGAGTCAGACAGAGAGAGACAAAGAGAGACAGGCAGAGAGAGACAGGGAAAGAGACAGACAGGGGAAGAGAAAGACAGAGACAGACAAAGAAATACAGAGACAGACAGGGGAAGAGACAGACAGGGGAAGAGACAGACAGGGGAAGAGACAGACAGACAGGGAAAGAGACAGACCTGGAAAAGAGACAGACCTGGAAAAGAGACAGGCCTGGAAAAGAGACAGACAGACATAGAAACAGACAGCCACAAAGAGAGAGAGAGACAGACAGACACAGAGAGACAGACAGAGATAGAGAGACAGACAGACATGGATAGAGATAGAGACACACAGAGACAGACAGATGACAGAGACTGGGAGAGAGACAGACAGAAGCATAAATCCCTAACTAAAACTTAACATTTAATGATAGTTTTAAAAGGTAAAAAAACACAAATCATGTAAATAGAATGACTCTCTTCTGTGCATAGAGTCAACATTTTGTGTTTGTAAATATGACGGTGCGGATTCCTTTAGCAGACATACACACATACATATGTGACGCCCTGACACTGCAGGTAGTCACACATAGGCCCCCGCATAACAACTTCCCTCACCTAAGTCACACAAAGCCAACCAGAAAACCCTAGTCACCTCCCCCAGGGAAAGACAGGCACACCAGTGGGCAGGACCAGACGGAAGGAAACGCCCACCTAGGGGTCTGGAGACCCCGGGGCAGGAAAAAGGAGTCAGTTGTTTTTAAGGAGAGTTGTGGAGTGAGGAGTAAGGAGTGGAGTCCAGGCCTCTGCTTTAGACCTGAGGCTGAACTGACAGGTTAGTTAACCCCGCTTAACTAACTTAAGATAACAAATGGGCTGCAATGCTGAGAACCTGCTTACCTACGTAACTGATGAGGGAGGATGTCGCAAATCCATGGGAAGATGTTCAAGCTCTCCTGCAGTTCTTGGTGGCCCGTACAGTCCGACCACTTCGAATTCTGAAAGGCACTCTTACCCTTTCTACCCTGGAACGAAGCTTAGGCAAATAAACATGCTTGACCCTGGAATTGTTGACTCCGGTCTTCCTTTCATACCCCACACCTCCATTCCCATTTCTTATTTAAAAGTAATTACACAGACACAAATTTATCTTTGGATAATTTTGGCCATAGCAGCCATTTTATTAACAAGAATACATAACCAATAAAATTTGCAATGTGGTAAGGTCCTTGAAGCTACCAAAACCCTGGTGATTCCCATAACCGAGCAATAAAAAACCTCAACTTGCTCCCAGCCGTTACCCACACTGGCTCAGGAGCACCAAAGGGTAAGGGTTAATCCTCCGTCAACCCCAACCACACCCCCAGGGGCCCCGACATACCCCGTCGGGGTTCCCCCCCAAAATCACCAGGGGACCATCAATTCTGCCAATGAGGGGATCCATACCCGGATGAATCCCCGAACCAATTTTAAACCAACTTCAAGGACCCACCAATAAACAACACCACAACGAAGGCACCTTGAAACCCTTCAAGTGCCTGAGACCCCCCGCAACCAAAGGGCCCTCTCAATACCTCCCTGCAAGCCAAGAGCCCATAAGTCAGTTCCCACCGCATTAAGGTGTACCCCGTCAGCCAACCAAAATTCCTCTTCCGTCCTTTCCAACTCAACATGCCGTATTGCTATACCCCCGTTCCGACTAACAAACTTCGAGATCGCCCTATTAACCTTCGCCCGCGCCTTGTTCAACCTGTCAACTGACCGCGCTTTCTGCCAACTCTTTCTCGCTACTATCTCCGACCAGACTATCGTTAGACCTGGAAACGACACCCATAACCGTAACAAATCATGTTTGATGTCCTTTATCAAGATTCGAAAAGGACGCCCACCCAAATCATTCCCCCCGGCATGCAACACTAACATGTCAGGAGGTCTGTCCAACCGGGCGTATCTATGCACCTCCTGCAACACCCTGTTCCACCCTAACCCCCGAACACCGAGCCATCGCACGAGAGCCAGGTCCTTCTCAAAACCTAGCTGTCTCCCGTTCCATCTCGCGTCCGCTCGTCGGGCTCCCCAATACACATAAGAGTGGCCAAGGATCCAGACCAGGGAAGGAAGAGGGGGTGCTTCTGCAATACAAAATGTACAGACGACACCATTTTATTGCCTCACCAAACCAAATTGACAAAAAACACACACTCTCACCCCCCCCATTGCTACCCTAATACCCCCCCTTTTCCCCTCAATTGCCAACAACCACCTGGGGACGTACATACGACTTAAAGCGCTGCGACTTCCACCTACCAATCTGCTTAACTGTCTCCTCCGGTAGGCCGCATATAGAGGCCTCCGTCGCTGCCCCAATCCGAAAGACTTCGGATCTAACCCCAACGACTTCAAACATGCCCTAAAAACACTCACAAATTGGTATCTCGATAAAAAGGACCCATCCTCGTGACATAATAAGGGGCCATCCACCTTCGGACGGATCTGTTGAAAATTCCCGAGACACTTGAACGGGCACATATCAGATGCCACAACCATCCCCAAACGGACTAGTCTACCCACACCTCTCTGATCAGTTTTCGATTTCCTAATCCAAAATTCAACTCCGTTTTCCACTGACATAATGTCACCCCAATCCAAGCCCCCGGGGAACGCCTTACTGGGCTATACCAACTCCCCAACCCGCAGGGCTCCAAAAAATGCCAAAGAAAGGCTAACTTAAACAAACTCACCTCAAACGGAGATAGACAAACCCCCCACAACGCCCTACCCAGCCGGGTAGGGACCCAGCCCAGCCCAGCTGGGACCCAGTTTGAGCGAGGAACGGAACAAGTCCTTCCCACACCAAGGTTTGCAGGCCCTACCTCAGTCAGGGTTTCACCCACACTCTACAGCTCCGGAATGTCATGCTCTTCAGCCTCCTCCTCCTCCTGCGCATCCTCATCCACTTTACCCTCCACACCAGTCCCAAGCTGGAAGCACTGCAGCACTGCCTCGGCGAAGCGGCAACAGACTGTGCTGCAGCTAATCTGCATAGGTGACAAACCCCACAATGCAGAAGAGGTGTGGACAGCTCTAAAACAGCATGCAGATCACTGGCTCACACCTCTGAACCTAAAGCCAGGAAAGGTTGTGTGTGACAATGGCCGGAACCTGGTGGCGGCTTTGAGGCGAGGCCAGCTGACACATGTTCCATGCATGGCCCATGTGCTCAACCTCGTGGTTCAGCGGTTTCTAAAGTCATACCCAGAGCTGTCTGATCTGCTGGTAAAAGTTCGCTGCCTGTCTGCACATTTTCGAAAGTCACCTACTGCTTCAGCCGGCCTTGCCGGCTTTCAGCGTCGTTTGCATCTTCCGGCTCACAGACTGGTGTGTGATGTCCCCACGCGTTGGAATTCAACTCTGCACATGTTGATCAGGATATGTGAGCAGAAGAGGGCAGTTGTTGAGTACCTGCATCACCTAAGCCGTCGGGAAATGGGTCAAACTCCACACATAACACCTGAGGAGTGGAGATGGATGTCCGACATATGTACCATCCTCCAAAACTTTGAGGACTCCACCAAGATGGTGAGCGGCGATGACGCCATTATTAGCGTCACCATACCGCTTCTCTGCCTTCTAAAACGGTCTCTGCTCAAAACCAAACATGATGCATTGCAGGCGGAACACGATGAGTTGGAGCAAGAAACAGTAGTGGGTGTGGGTGATAACACACAGTCCAGCCTCGTCTCATCACAACGTGCAGTGGAGGACTATGACGAGGAGGAGGATGAAGACATGGAGCAACTCTCCGGCCAAATTGAGGATATGACATGCATACCAATCATATGCTCAGTTCAGCGTGGCTGGCCAGAGGACAGGGTAGATGATGAGGAGGAGGAGGAGGAGGAGGAGGAGGAGGAGAAGGAGGAGGACAGCATGTTCAGTCATCGTGTTGGTCTGGATACTGAAGTGATGGCTGTTAAGAGTCTGGCGCACATGGATGACTTTATGGTAAGCTGCCTGTCTCGTGACCCTCGCGTTAAGAACATCTTGGCCGACAATCATTACTGGTTGGTAACACTGTTAGACCCACGCTACAAGGAGAACTTTATGTCTCTTATTCCCGAGGCGGAGAGGTCAGCCAAAATGCAGCAGTTCTGGAAGGCCATAGTCACGGAAGTAGGCAAAGCATTCCCTTCACAAAACGCTAGCGTCATAATTGTAACACTATTAGTTAAAAGAAAGGGATAAAATGTAAAAAAAAACAAAATAAGGCATGACTTTTTTTTAACATCAAATTTTTTTTTTTTAGATTTAACCAAAGAATGTGCACATTTGTTATAATAAACAAGTGAAAAATGTTGAAAATCAGTCATCCAAAGGTGTGTGAAAAAAATATATATATATGGTACCAATAAAAATGTCACTTTGTCCTGCAAAGAATGCAGCCCCCCAAATTATTTTTTTCCTCTGTGCGGCCCATACACCCAGCCGAGTTTGAGACCCCCTGCCTTACACTATATAGATATCATGTTCATTCCCCATCTATCTTGCTCAGGAGAGCATCTCCCTCCCCCGGCACCAAGAGCAGCTCATATTGAATTGTTACATTGACTAGTAACACTGCACACAGAAATGCACCTTAATATTCCACTGTTAACCCTTTCCTCCCAGCAGTAACACACAACTCCTCACCTTGATATCATGGTGATTTATGGTCAGAATGACTTCAATGCGATCAGTGATTTCTATTCTAGCTCTGCTCACATAGATTTTATATCCACACTCAACTATAGGCCGTTCTTCATATTTTGGGGGCTTTTAGTCAGATATACTAGTTTGTGCCTGTATAGTATTGGTGTAGATGGGAGTGTAGGGCATGGGTTACATGGCACTGTGGTGGGATACTGATGGGAGGTATTGGTGCTGTGTTTGATGCTTCTACTGGGTATTTTCCTACAAATACTGGAACAGCTCACTGCTTAGAATGATCCTTCCCAGCTCTATAATATATTATATATACCCCACAATGCAGGCTCACACACACATTTGTCTCAAGTGTGTTGTAGGGACACAGATACAGTCTTGGTCATGTGACTAAAGGCTACTTTACACACTGCGATATCGGTCCCGATATCGCTAGTGTGGGTACCCGCCCCCATCTGTTGCGCGACACGGGTAAATCGCTGCCCATGCCGCACAACACCGACCAGACCCGTCACACATACTTACCTGCCCGGCGACGTCGCTGTGACCGGCGAACCGCCTCCTTTCTAAGGGGGCGGTCCGTGCGGCGTCACAGCGACGTCACTGAGCGACCGCCCAATAGCAGCGGAGGGGCGGAGATGAGTGGCCGGAACATCCCGCCCACCTCCTTCCTTCCTCATAGCGGCTGGGAGGCAGGTAAGGAGAGGTTCCTCGTTTCTGCGGTGTCACACGGAGTGATGTGTGCTGCCGCAGGAGCGACGAACTACATCGTTACTGCTGCAGTAACGATAATCGAGAATGGAGACCCATGTCACCGATGAGCGATTTTGCACGTTTTTGCAACGATGCAAAATCGCTCATCGGTGTCACACGCAGCAACATCGCTAATGCGGCCGGATGTGCGTCACAAATTCCGTGACCCCAACGACTCCGCATTAG
This sequence comes from Anomaloglossus baeobatrachus, assembly GCF_048569485.1. Lineage (NCBI taxonomy): Eukaryota > Metazoa > Chordata > Amphibia > Anura > Aromobatidae > Anomaloglossus > Anomaloglossus baeobatrachus. Next base: position 359,910 of record NW_027441980.1, on the reverse strand, counting down.
CGATGTCGCAGCGTGTAAAGCCCCCTTTAGTGGGAGTGGTGTACAGGGTCTTAGCAGTAAAGAGTATTCCATATTTCTGCCAGATACCCACAGAGATATTGAAATCTGAAAAAAGAGACTTCTGCTCATTGAAGGTAAGAACTGCTCACATAGCGTTCAACTCCACAGCAAACGAGTGCTCTAGCACTGGCATCTCAGCAGGGATATTCCCCTACTACACATGTGTGTCTGGGTCGCTGTGACAGTTTACAGGACATAACTCAAGGCACCTAGATAGAAGGCAGAGGTACTGGGATTGGTTGGTTTTTGGTGACGGAGGTGCAGGGGCTGGCGCCCATGTGCAGTGCTGGCTAAGGTATATTGATGATATTTTGATTTTTTGGCAGGGCACTGTGGAGCAGCTCGAGACATTTATGGAGGAACTTAATAACAACACCTTTAACATCAGATTGACGCATAAGCATAGCAGCAGTTGCGTTGACTTCCTGGATATTAAAATTTCATTCGGTTCTGAGCGAATTGTTCAGACCGACGTCCATAGGAAGGAAACATCAGTCAACGCACTGCTGCATGCTTCTTCTGCTCATACCCCCTCCACCATCCGGGCCGTACCGACTGGCCAGTTCCTCAGGATGAAGCAAATTTGTTCGTCAGACACTGCTTTTGAACAACAGTCTGCCGACCTCCAGCGCCATAGGGGTGGCAAAGGCGGTCTTCCCCCGGTCTGCCTCAGCAACGGACACTAGCCAATAGTGACTAGTGAGATCAAGGGTAGAAAAATAATTTGCAGTTCTCAATGCAGCTAGCGATTCCTCAATACGGGGGAGTGGTGCTGTCCTTCTTCTTTAACAGGACCAACGGAGCTGCCCAAAGGCTACAACTGTCACGGATAACCCCAGCCGCCTTCATGTTGCTCAACATGTCCTTGGTACACTGGTAATGTGAAGGTGGTATTGGCTTATAGCTCTCTTTGATGGGTGGGTGTGCACCTGTGGGGATGTAGTGTTGGACCCCTTTTATTCCCCCAAAATCTAGCGGATGTTTGCTGAAGACTTGCTCGCTCGTATTCTTGCACTACCCTGTGGACCCGCTTCTTGTGATGTGAAGGTGTGGAGTCAGTGCCTACGTGTAATTCCTTACACCACTCCTCTGGCTGACTTGGTGAGCAGTCACTGACTGGGTGGGGTGCAGTAATAGTGGATGCTGCTACTTGGATAGCATGTGTATCTACTGTGAACAGCTTATCAATGGTGGCAAGTCGGGGCAGCTTAACCTCCTGCTCTCCGCAGTTTAACACTCTCACGGGCACTCTTCCCTTCCGCACTAATGAATAAAACTATGATGTAAATATCATATAGATACCCCACAATTGTAAATAAAGGTAGGTTATGGGAAAAGGGGGAACAGGGAAAGAGGAAAATAGTGTAATAAAGTATACCTTCTGGGGGTGAGAGGAAATGGCAGCACAGCCAGTGGAGGTGAAGCAAAAGGAAGCCTGCAACTAAAGAGTTGAGAGCGTTATCACATGGTGACTGAGCCTGATTGTAAAGGGAGCATAGAGTGGAGCATACTCTGGGCACGTTAGAACCCAAGTTCTTAAACCATGAATATGGACCCCTTTTATTCTCCCAAAGTCTAGCGGATGTTTGCTGAAGACTTGCTCGTATTCTTGCACTACCCTGTGGACCCGCTTCTTGTGATGTGAAGGTGTGGAGTCAGTGCCTACGTGTAATTCCTTACACCACTCCTCTGGTTGACTTGGTGAGCTGTCACTGAATGGGTGTGGTGAAGTAACGGTGGATGCTGTGGCTTGGATATCATATTAAATATAGGGACCCCCATACAGTAGTATGAGAAATTTTTTTGTATTCAATGATCGGTATTACCTTCAGGGGCGCGGCACGTGGACGTGCGTTCCATTAGCCTCACTGCATTCCACTCCCATACAGGAAGTGGGCGCAGCTATTACTACGGTCGCACATAAAAGAACCCACAGCCACCACTGCACACAGCTGACTCCACCACTGGAAACCCACTTCTACACCAACGCAGGTAAGACAGGATCGGCACCTCTATGCTCCCGTTACAATCAGGCTCAGTCACCATGTGATAATGCTCTCAACAATTTAGTTGCAGGCTTCCCCTTGCTTCACCTCCACTGGCTGTGCTGCCATTTCCTCTCCCCCCTGGAAGGTATACTTTATTACACTATTTTCCTGTTTCCCTCTTCTCCCTTTTCCCATAACCTACCTTTATCTGCATTTGTGGGGTATCTATATACTATTTATATCACAGTTTTATTCATTAATACGGAAGGGAAGAGTGCGCGTGAGAGTGTTGAACTGCGGAGAGCAAGAGGTTAAGCTGCCCCGATTTGCCACCATTGATAAGCTGTTCACAGTAGATACACATGCTATCCAAGCAGCAGCAGCATCCACCATTACTGCACCCCACCCAGTCAGTGACAGCTCACCAAGTCAGCCAGAGGAGTGGTGTCAGGAATTACACGTAGGCACTGACTACACACCTTCACATCACAAGAAGGGGGTGCAAGTGTGACGCCCTGGACTAGCCAGTTAGTCACAGACATAACACACACACACACACCCTTTCCCGGATAGTTACACTAGTCAGACACAAAACCGTTGTTGCCTCCCTCCAGGGGCTGATGTCCACACCAGGTGGGGCGGTGCCAGGCGGTTGGCCCCACCCACCAAGGAGTTCACAGGCCTGGAGGTGGGAAAACCAGTTAGTTAGTTGAAGTTCAGTTAAGAGTTGAACCGTGGAGGTAGTGAGTTCAGGGAACAGCCCAGTTTTGGGTAGGAGTGCAAAACTGCTAGTGTCTGGGTCAGATCCCAGGCACTATGGGGAGATAAGGTATGCACACCAGTGACTATGTAAGGGGAATACATGAAATAGCAGAAACTGCTGTGTGAATACTGACTTGAAAAATTCAATAGCTATATGCAAGAGTGAATATGTGAAAAATGGAATCTGCATTACTGCCATGAACATATGAATCAAGAGAAATTTAGCTACTGAATTGATCAATGCAATAGAGCCCCAACACTACGCCAAAGTATTTCTCTACGTTGGGGTCCCTAGCTTGTGTGTGTCCACTCATGCAGTTAAAAAACCTACCGTGTATGGGAAGCTGAGACCCAGGCTATTTATGCGTATGATATGGATTGGCAATAGGTGTGGTTGGGGAGGGTTCACAAACGAAAAAATACTAACAAATAGGAATAACGTTTGGAACACCATTCTAAGTCCGAACTGGGTGCAAAAACCTAAAAAAACATCACTATGGGGAGATAAGGTATGCACACCAGTGACTATGTAAGGGGAATACATGAAATAGCAGAAACTGCTGTGTGAATACTGACTTGAAAAATCCAATAGCATTAATTCACATAATCCTAGTGACTGCGCACACAACATGGCCAAACGAAAACAAAAGACAGTACCTGGCCATTCAATCAAATGGAAACTCATAGGCAACACAGTCCATTAGACTAGGCAATTACATGCAGCCAAACAAAGTTCATGGGCCTTGCCTCAGAGTCGAACCCACAACCTCTTGGAGAACAAGCAAAGAGCCTACCACTAAACCAACTCAGTGAAGTTGGAAACCGACTCTACATTAATTAACATAATCCTAGTGACTGCGCACACAACATGGCCAAACAAAAGCAAAAGACAGTACCTAGCCTATCAATCCAATAGAAACTCATAGGTAACACAGTACATTGGACTAGGCAATTACATGCAGCCATACAAAGCCCATGGGTCTTGCCCCAGAGTCGAACCCACAAACTCTCGTAGCCAGGGCAAAGAGCCTACCACTACACCAACACAGAGAAGTAGGTGAATGACTCTACATTAATTCACATAATCCTAGTGACTACGCACACAACATGGCCAAACAAATGCAAAAGACATTATCTGGCCTATCAATCCAATGGAAACTCATAGGCAACACAGTCCATTAGACTAGGCACTTACATGCAGCCATGTAAAGTTCATGGGCATTGCCTCAGAGTCGAACCCACAACCTCTTGGAGAACAAGCAAAGAGCCTACCACTAAACCAACTCAGAGAAGTTGGAAACCGACTCTACATTAATTAACATAATCCTAGTGACTGCGCACACAACATGGCCAAACAAAAGCAAAAGACAGTACGTGGCCTATCAATCCAACGGAAACTCATAGGTAACACAGTACATTGGACTAGGCAATTACATGCAGCCATACAAAGCCCATGGGCCTTGCCCCAGAGTCAAACCCACAACCTCTCATAGCCAAGGCAAAGAGCCTACCAATACACCAACACAGAGAAGTGGAAAACCATTTCTACATTAATTCACATAATCCTAGTGACTGCGCACACAACATGGCCAAACAAAAGCAAAAGACAGTACCTGGCCTATCAATCCAATGGAAACTCATAGGCAACACAGTCCATTGGACTAGACAATTACATGGAGACATACAAAGTCCATGGGCCTTGCCTCAGAGTCAAACCCACAACTTCTCGCAGCCAAGCAAAAAGCCTACCACTACACTAACACAGAGAAGTGGGAAACTGATTCTACATTAATTCACATAATCCTACCGACTGCGCACACAACATGGCCAAACAAAAGACAATACCTGGCCTATTCATTCAATGAAAACTCATAGGCAACACAGTCCATTGGACTAGGCAATTACATTCAACCATACAAAGTCCATGGGCTTTGCCTCAAAGTCAAACCCACAACTTCTTGTAACCCAAGGAAAGAGCCTACCACTACACCAACACAGAGAAGAGAATGACTCTACATTAATTCACATAATCCTAGTGACTGCGCACACAACATGACCAAACAAAAACAAAAGACAGTCCCTGGCCTATCAATCCAATGGTAACTCATAGACAACATAGTCCAATGGACTACGCAATTACATGCAGCCATACAAAGTCCATGGGCCTTGCCTCAGAGTCATACCCACAATCTCTGGCAGAACAAGCAAAGAGCCTACAACTTCACCAACACAAAGAAGTAGGAAGCTGCGTCTACATTAATTCACATAATCCTAGTGACTGCGCACACAACATGGCCAAACAAAAGCAAAAGACAGTACCTGGCCTATCAATCCAATGGGAACTCATAGGCAACACAGTTAATTGAACTAGGCAATTACATGCAGCCATACAAACTCCATGGGCCTTGCCTCAGAGTCAAACCCACAACCTCTTGCAGCTAAGCAAAGAGCCTTCCACTACAGCAACACAGAGAACTGGGAAACTGATTCTACATTAATTCACATAATCCTACCGACTGCGCACACAACATAACCAAACAAAAGATAATACCTGGCCAATCAATCCAATGGAAACTCAAAGGCAACGCAATCCTTTGGACTAGGCAATAACATGCAGCCATACAAAGTCCATGGGCCTTGCCTCAGAGTCAAAACCACTACCTCTCAAAGCCCAAGCAAAGAGCCTACCACTACACCAACACAGAGAAGTGCGAAATTGACTCAACATAAATTCACATAATCCTAGTGACTGCGCACACAACATGGCCAAACAAAAGCAATAAACAGTCCCTGGCCTATCAATCCAATGGAAACTCATAGACAACATAGTCCATTGGACTAGGCAATTACATGCAGCCATACAAAGTCCATGGGCCTTGCCTCAGAGTCGAACTCACAACCTCTCGCAGCCCAAGAAAAAAGCCTACCACTACATCAACACAGAGAAGTGTGAAACTGACTCTACATTAATTCACATAATCCTAGTGACTGCGCACACAACATGGCCAAACAAAAGCAAAAGACAGTACCTGGCCTATCATTCCAATTGAAACTCATAGGTAACATAGTCCATTGGACTAGGCAATAACATGCAGCCATACAAAGTCCATGGGCCTTGCCTCAAAGTTGAACTCACAACCTCTCGCAGCTCTAGCAAAGAGCCTACAACTACACCAACACAGAGAAATGTGAACCTGACTCTACATTAATTCACATAATCCTAGTGACTGCGCACACAACATGGCCAAACAAAAGCAAAAGACAGTACCTGGCCTATAAATCCAATAGAAACTCATAGGCAACACAGTCCATTGGACTAGACAATTACATGGAGACATACAAAGTCCATGGGCCTTGCCTCAGAGTCAAACCCACACCCTCTCGCAGCCAAGCAAAGAGCCTACCACTACACCAACACAGAGAAGTGGGAAACTGATTCTACATTAATTCACATAATCCTACCGACTGCGCACACAACATGGCCAAACAAAAGAAAATACCTGGCCTATCAATCCAATGGAAACTCATAGGCAACACAGTCCATTAGACTAGGCAAATACATGCAGCCATACAAAGCCCCTGGGCCTTGCCCCAGAGTCGAACCCACAACCTCTTGTAGCCCAAGCAAAGAGCCTACAAATACACCAACACAGAGAAGTGGAAAACTGATTCTACATTAATTCACATAATCCTAGTGACTGCGCACACAACATGGCCAAACAAAAGCAAAAGACATTACCTGGCCTATAAATCCAATAGAAACTCATAGGCAAAGCAATCAATTGGACTAGGCAATTACATGCAGCCATACAAAGTCCATGGGCCTTGCCTCAGAGTCGAACCCACAACCTCTTGTAGCCCAAGTAAAGAGCCTACCACTACACTAACACAGAGAAGTTGGTACAGAGTTTACATTAGTTCACATAATCCTAGTGACTGTGCACACAACATGGCCAAACAAAAGCAAAAGACAGTCCCTGGCCTATCAATCCAATGGAAACTCATATACAACATAGTCCATTGGACTAGGCAATTACATGCAGCCATACAAAGTCCATGGGCCTTGCCTCAGAGTCAAACCCACAACCTCTGGCAGAACAAGCAAAGAGCTTACAACTACACCAACACAAAAAAGTAGGAAGCTGCGTCTACATTAATTTACATATTCCTAGCGACTGCGCACACAACATGGCCAAACAAAAGCAAAAGACATTACCTGGCCTATCAAGCCAATGGAAACTCATAGGCAACACAGTCCATTGGACTAAACAATTACATGCAGCCATACAAAGTCCATGGGCTTTGCCTCAGAGTCAAACCCACAATTTCTCGCATCCCAAGCAAAGAGCCTACCACTACAACAACACAGACAAGTTGGAAACTGATTCTACATTAATTCACATAATCCTACCGACTGCGCACACAACATGGCTAAACAAAAGCAAAAGACAGTACCTGGCTTATCAATCCAATGGAAACTCATAGGCAACACAGTCCATTGGACTAGGCAATAACATGCAGCCATAAAAAGTCCATGGGCCTTGCCTCAGAGTCAAACCCACAACCTCTCGCAGCTCAAGCAAAGAGCCTACCACTACACCAACACAGAGAAATGTGAACCTGCCTCTACATTAATTCACATAATCCTAGTGAGTGCGCACACAACATGGCCAAACGAAAACAAAATACAGTACCTGGCCTATCAATCCAATGGAAACTCATAGGCAACACAGTCCATTGGACTAGGCAATTACATGCAGCCATAAAAAGTCCATGGGCCTTGCCTCAGAGTCAAACCCACAACCTCTCGCAGCCCAAGCAAAGAGCCTACCACTACACCAACACAGAGAAATGTGAAACTGACTCTACATTAATTCACATAATCCTAGTGACTGCGCACACAACATGGCCAAACGAAAGCAAAAGTCAATACCTGGCCTATCAATCCAATGGAAACTCATAGGCAACAAAGTCCATTGGACTAGGCAATTACATGCAGCCATAAAAAGTCCATGGGCCTTGCCTCAGAGTCAAACCCACAACCTCTCAAAGCCCAAGCAAAGAGCCTACCACTACACCAGCAAAGAGAAATGTGAAACTGACTCTACATTAATTCACATATTCCTAGTGACTGCGCACACAACATGGCCAAACAAAAGCAAAAGAAAGCACCTGGCCTATCAATCCAATGGAAACTCATAGGTAACGCAGTCCATTGGACTATGCAATTACATGCAGCCATACAAAGTCCATGGGCCTTGCCTCAGAGTCGAACTCACAACCTCTCGCAGCCCAACAAAAAAGCCTACCACTTCAGCAACACAGAGAAGTGTGAAACTGTCTCTACATTAACTCACATAATCCTAGTGACTGCGCACAAAACATGGCCAAACGAAAACAAAAGACAGTACCTGGCCTATCAATCCATTGGACTAGGCAATTACATGCAGCCATACAAAGTCCATGGGCCTTGCCTCAGAGTCAAACCCACAACCTCTTACAGCCCAAGCAAAGAGCCCACCACTACACCAACACAGACAAGATGGAAACTGAGTTTACATTAGTTCACATAATCCTAGTGACTGTGCACACAACATTGCGAAACAAATGCAAAAGACATTATCTGGCCTATCAATCCAATGGAAACTCATAGGCAACACAGTCCATTGGACTAGACAATTACATGGAGACATACAAAGTCCATGGGCCTTGCTTCAGAGTCAAACCCACAACCTCTCGCAGCTAAGCAAAGAGCCTACCACTACACCAATACAGAGAAGTGGGAAACTGATTCTACATTAATTCACATAATCCTACCGACTGCGCACACAACATGGCTAAACAAAAGCAAAAGACGGTACCTGGCTTATCAATCCAATGGAAACTCATAGGCAACACAGTCCATTGGACTAGGCAATAACATGCAGCCATACAAAGTCCATGGGCCTTGCCTCAAAGTCGAACTCACAACCTCTCGCAGCTCAAGCAAAGAGCCTACCACTACACCAACACAGAGAAATGTGAACCTGCCTCTACATTAATTCACATAATCCTAGTGACTGCGCACACAACATGGCCAAACGAAAGCAAAAGTCCATACCTGGCCTATCAATCCAATGGAAACTCATAGGCAACACAGTCCATTGGACTAGGCAATTACATGCAGCCATAAAAAGTCCATGGGCCTTGCCTCAGAGTCAAACCCACAACTTCTCGCAGCCCAAGCAAAGATCCTACCACTACACCAACACAGAGAAATGTGAAACTGACTCTACATTAATTCACATAATCCTAGTGACTGCGCACACAACATGGCCAAACGAAAGCAAAAGTCAATACCTGGCCTATCAATCCAATGGAAACTCATAGGCAACACAGTCCAGTGGACTAGGCAATTACATGCAGTTATACAAAGTCCATGAACCTTGCATTAGAGTCAAACCCACAACTTCTCGCAGCCAAAGCAAAGAGCCTACCACTACACCAACACAGAGAAGTTTGAAACTGACTCTTCATTAACTCAAATAATCCTAGTGACTGCGCACACAACATGGCCAAACGAAAGCAAAAGACAGTACCTGGCCTATCAATCCAATGGAAACTCATTGGCAACACAGTCCATTGGACTAGGCAATTACATGCAGCCATACAAAGTCCATGGGCCTTGCCTCAGAGTCGAACTCACAACATCTCGCAGCCCAAGAAAAAAGCCTACCACTACAGCAACACAGAGAAGTGTGAAACTGACTCTACATTAATTCACATAATCCTAGTGACTGCGCACACAACATGGCCAAACAAAAGCAAAAGACAGTACCTGGCCTATCATTCCAATTAAAACTCATAGGCAACATAGTCCATTGGACTAGGCAATAACATGCAGCCATACAACGTCCATGGGCCTTGCCTCAAAGTCGAACTCACAACCTCTCGCAGCTCAAGCAAAGAGCCTACCACTACACCAACACAGAGAAATGTGAACCAGACTCTACATTAATTCACATAATCCTAGTGACTGCGCACACAACATGGCCAAACAAAAGCAAAAGGCAGTACCTGGCCTATCAATCCAATGGGAACTCATAGGCAACACAGTCAATTGAACTACGCAATTATATGCAGCCATACAAACTCCATGGGCCTTGCCTCAGAGTCGAACCCACAACCTCTCGCAGCTTAAGCAAAGAGCCTACCCCTAAACCAACACAGAGAAGTTGGGAACCGACTCTACATTAATTCACATAATCCTAGTGACTGCGCACACAACATGGCCAAACAAAAGCAAAAGGCAGTACCTGGCCTATCAATCCAATGGAAACTCATAGGCAACACAGTCCATTGGACTAGACAATTACATGGAGACATACAAAGTCCATGGGCCTTGCCTCAGAGTCAAACCCACAACCTCGCGCAGCCAAGCAAAGAGCCTACTACTACACCAACACAGAAAAGTGAGAAACTGGTACTACATTAATTCACATAATCCTACCGACTGCGCACACAACATGGCCAAACAAAAGCAAAAGTCAGTACCTGGCTTATCAATCCAATGGAAACTCATAGGCAACACAGTCCATTGGACTAGAAAATTACATGGAGACATACAAAGTCCATGGGCCTTGCCTCAGAGTCAAACCCTCAACCTCTCGCAGCCAAGCAAAGAGCCTACCACTACACCAACACAGAGAAGTGGGAAACTGTTTCTACATTAATTCACATAATCCTACCGACTGCGCACACAACATGGCTAAACAAAAGACAATACCTGGCCTATCAATTCAATGGAAACTCATTGGCAACACAGTCCATTGGACTAGGCAATTACATGCAGCCATACAAAGTCCATGGGCTTTGCCTAATAGTCAAACCCACAACTTCTCGCAGCCCAAGCAAGGAGCCTACCACTACACCAACACAGAGAAGTGGGAAACTGATTCTACATTAATTCACATAATCCTACCGACTGCGCACACAACATGGCCAAACAAAAGACAATACCTGGCCTATCAATCCAATGGAAACTCATAGGCAACACAGTCCATTAGACTAGTCAAATACATGCAGCCATACAAAGTTCATGGGCCTTGCCTCAGAGTCGAACCCACATCCTCTTGGAGAACAAGCAAAGAGCCTACCACTAAACCAACACAGAGAAGTTGGAAACTGACTCTACATTAATTCACATAATCCTAGTGACTGCGCACACAACATGGCCAAACAAAAGCAAAAGACATTACCTGGCCTATCAATCCAATGTAAACTCATAGGTAACACAGTACATTGGACTAGGCAATTGCATGCAGCTATACAAAGCCCATGGGCCTTGCCCCAGAGTCAAACCCACAACCTCTCGTAGCCCAAGCAAAGAGCCTACCAATACACCAACACAGAGAAGTGGAAAACAGATTCTACATTAATTCACATAATCCTAGTGACTGCGCACACAACATGGCCAAACAAAAGCAAAAGACGGTACCTGGCCTATCAATCCAATGGAAACTCATAGGCAACGCAATCAATTGGACTAGGCAATTACATGCAGCCATACAAAGTCCATGGGCCTTGTCTCAGAGTCAAACCCACAACCTCTCTCAGCCCAAGCAAAGAGCCTACCACTACACCAACACAGAGAAAAGCGAAACTGACTCAACATAAATTCACATAATCCTAGTGACTGCGCACACAACATGGCCAAACAAAAGCAAAAGACAGTCCCTGGCCTATCAATCCAATGGAAACTCATAGACAACATAGTCCATTGGACTAGGCAATTACATGCAGCCATACAAAGTCCATGGGCCTTGCCTCAGAGTCAAACCCACAACCTCTGGCAGAACAAGCAAAGAGCTTACAACTACACCAACACAAAAAAGTAGGAAGCTGTGTCTACATTAATTCACATATTCCTAGTGACTGCGCACACAACATGGCCAAACAAAAGCAAAAGACATTACCTGGCCTATCAAACCAGTGGAAACTCATAGGCAACACAGTCCATTGGACAAGACAATTACATGCAGCCATACAAAGTCCATGGGCTTTGCCTCAGAGTCAAACCCACAATTTCTCGCAGCCCAAGCAAAGAGCCTACCACTACACCAACACAGAGACGTTGGTAACAGAGTTTACATTAGTTCACATAATCCTAGTGACTGTGCACACAACATGGCCAAACAAATGCAAAAGACATTATCTGGCCTATCAATCCAATGGAAACTCATAGGCAACACAGTCCATTAGACTAGGCAAATACATGCAGCCATACAAAGTTCATGGGCCTTGCCTCAGAGTCGAACCCACAACCTCTTGGAGAACAAGCAAAGAGCCTACCACTAAACCAACACAGAGAAGTAGGTGAATGACTCTACATTAATTCACATAATCCTAGTGACTGCGCACACAACATGGCCAAACAAAAGCAAAAGACAGTATCTGGCCTATCAATCCAATTGAAGCTCATAAGCAACATAGTCCATTGGACTAGGCAATAACATGCAGCCATACAATGTCCATGGGCCTTGCCTCAAAGTCGAACTCACAACCTCTTGCAGTTTAAGCAAAGAGCCTACTACTACACCAACACAGAGAAATGTGAACCTGACTCTACATTAATTCACATAAACCTAGTGACTGCGCACACAACATGGCCAAACGAAAGCAAAAGTCAATACCTGGCCTATCAATCCAATGGAAACTCATAGGCAACACAGTCCATTATACTAGGCAATTACATGCAGCCATAAAAAGTCCAAGGGCTTTGCCTCAGAGTCAAATCCACAACCTCTCGCAGCTCAAGCAAAGAGCCTACCACTACACCAACACAGAGAAATGTGAAACTGACTCTATATTAATTCACATAATCCTAGTGACTGCGCACACAACATGGCCAAACGAAAGCAAAAGTCAATACCTGGCCTATCAATCCAATGGAAACTCATAGGCAACACAGTCCTTTGGACTAGGCAATTAGATGCAGCCATACAAAGTCCATGAGCCTTGCATTTGAGTCGAACTCACAACCTCTCCCAGCCCAAGCAAAGAGCCTACCACTACACCAACACAGAGAAGTGGGAAACTGACTCAACATTAATTCACATAATCCTAGTGACTGCGTACAAAACATGGCCAAACAAAAGCAAAAGAAGGCACCTGGCCTATCAATCCAATGGAATCTCATAGGTAACACAGTCCATTGGACTATGCAATTACATGCAGCCATAAAAAGTCCATGGGCCTTGCCTCAGAGTCGAACTCACAACCTCTCGCAGCCCAAGAAAAAAGCCTACCACTACAGCAACACGGAGAAGTGTGAAACCGACTCTACATTAACTCACATAATCCTAGTGACTGCGCACACAACATGGCCAAACAAAAGCAAAAGACAGTATCTGGCCGATCAATCCAATGGAAACTCAGAGGCAACCCCATCCATTGGACTAGGCAATTACATGCAGCCATACAGAGTCCATGGGCCTTGCCTCAGAGTCTATCCCACAACCTCTGGCAGAACAAGCAAAGAGCCTACAACCACACCAACACAAAGAAGTAGGAAGCTGCATCTACATTAATTCACATAATCCTAGTGACTGCGCACACAACATGGCCAAACAGAAGCAAAAGACATTACCTGGCCTATCAAGCCAATGGATACTCATAGGCAACACAGTCCATTGAACTAGGCAATTACATGCAGCCATACAAAGTCCATGGGCCTTGCCTCAGAGTCAAACCCACAACTTCTCGCAGCCAAGCAAAGCGCCTTCCACTACACCAACACAGAGAAGTGGGAAACTGATTCTACATTAATTCACATAATCCTACCGACTTCGCACACAACATAACCAAACAAAAGACAATACCTGGCCTATCAGTCCAATGAAAACTCATAGGCAACACAGTTCATTGGACTAGGCAATTACATGCAGCCATACAAAGTCTATGGGCTTTGCCTCAGAGTCAAACCCACATTTTCTCGCAGACCAAGAAAAGAGCCTACCACTACACCAACACAGAGAAGTTGAAAACTGAGTTTACATTAGTTCACATAATCCTAGTGACTGCGCACACAACATGGCCAAACAAAAGCAAAAGGTAGTACCTGGCCTATCAATCCAATAGGAACTCATAGGTAACACAGTCAACTGAAATAGGCAATTACATGCATCCATACAAACTCCATGGGCCTTGCCTCAAAGTCGAACCAACAACCTTTCGCAGCTTAAGCAAAAAGACTACCTCTACACCAACACAGAGAAGTAGGTAAAGGACTCTACATTAATTCACATAATCCTAGAGACTGCGCACACAACATGGCCAAACAAATGCAAAAGACATTATCTGGCCTATCAATCCAATGAAATCATAGGCAACATAGTCCATTAGACTAAGCAAATATATGCAGCCATACAAAGTTAATGGGCCTTGCCTCAGAGTCGAACCCACAACCTCTTGGAGAACAAGCAAAGAGCCTACCACTAAACCAACACAGAGAAGTTGGAAACAAACTCTACATTAATTCACAGAATCCTAGTGACTGCGCACACAACATGGCAAAACAAAAGCAAAAGACAGCACCTGGCCTATCAATCCAATGGAAACTCAAAGCTAACACAGTACATTGGACTAGGCAATTACATGCAGCCATACAAAGCCCATTGGCCTTGCCCCAGAGTCGAACCCACACCCTCTCGTAGCCCAAGGAAAGAGCCTACTAATACACCAACACAGAGAAGTGGAAAACCAATTCTTCATTAATTCACATAATCCTAGTGACTGCGCACATAACATGGCCAAACAAAAGCAAAAGACAGTACCTGGCCTATCAAACCAATGGAAACTCATAGGCAACACAGTCCATTGGACTAGACAATTACATGGAGACATACAAAGTCCATGGGCCTTGCATTAGAGTCGAACCCACAACCTCTCGCAGCCCAAGCAAAGAGCCTACCACTTCACCAACACAGAGAAGTGGGAAACTGTTTCTACATTAATTCAAATAATCCTACCGACTGCGCACACAACATGGCCAAACAAAAGACAATACCTGGCCTATCAATTCAAAGGAAACTCATAGGCAACACAGTCCATTGGACTTGGCAATTACATGCAGCCATACAAAGTCCATGGGCTTTGCCTCAGAGTCAAACCCACAATTTCTCGCAGCCCAAGGAAATAGCCTACGATTACACCAACACAGAGAAGTTGGAAACTGAGTTTACATTAGTTCACATAATCCTAGTGACTGCGCACACAACATGGCCAAACAAAAGACAATACCTGGCCTATCAATTCAATGGAAACTCATAGGCAACACAGTCAATTGAACTAGGCAATTACATGCTGCCATACAAACTCCATGGGCTTTGCCTCAGAGTCGAACCCACAACCTCTCGCAGTTTAAGCAAAGAGACTACCACTACACCAACACAGAGAAGAAGGTGAATGACTCTACATTAATTCACATAATCCTAGTGACTGCGCACATAACATGGCCAAACAAAAGCAAAAGACAGTACCTGGCCTATCAATCAAATTGAAACTCATAAGCAACAAAGAGACTACAACTACACCAACACAGAGAAGTAGGTGAATGACTCTACATTAATTCACATAATCCTAGTGACTGCGAACACAACATGGCCAAACAAAAGCAAAAGACAGTACCTTGCCTATCAATCCAATTGAAACTCATAGGCAACATAGTCCATTGGACTAGGCAATAACATGCAGCCATACAAAGTCCATGGGCCATGCCTCAAAGTCTAACTCACAAACTCTCGCAGCTCAAGCAAAGAGCCTACCACTACACCAACACAGAGAAATGTGAACCTGACTCTACATTAATTCACATAATCCTAGTAATGTACTGTGTTACCTATGAGTTTACATTGGATTGATAGGCCAGGTAATGTCTTTTGCTTTTGTTTGGCCATGTTGTGTGCGCAGTCACTAGGATTATGTGAATTAATGTAGAGTCGGTTTCCAACTTCTCTGTGTTGGATTAGTGGTAGGCTCTTTGCTTGTTCTCCAAGAGGATGTGGGTTCGACTCTGAGGCAAGGCCCATGAACTTTATATGGCTGCATGTATTTGCCTAGTCTAATGGACTGTGTTGCCTATGAGTTTCCATTGGATTGATAGGCCAGGTGTTGTCTTTTGTTTGGCCATGTTGTGTGCGCAGTCGGTAGGATTATGTGAATTAATGTAGAATCAGTTTCCCACTTCTCTGTGTTGGTGTAGTGGTAGGCTCTTTGCTTGGCTGCGAGAGGTTGTGGGTTTGACTCTGAGGAAAGGCCCATGGACTTTGTATGTCTCCATGTAATTGTCTAGTCCAATGGACTGTGTTGCCTATGATTTTCCATTGGACTGATAGGCCAGGTACTGTCTTTTGCTTTTGTTTGGCCATGTTGTGTGCGCAGTCACTAGGATTATGTGAATTAATGTAAACTCAGTTACCAACTTCTCTGTGTTGGTGTAGTGGTAGGCTCTTTGCTTGGGCTGCGAGAAGTTGTGGGTTTGACTTTTAGGCAAAGCCCATGGACTTTGTATGGCTGCATGTAATTGCCTAGTCCAATGGACTGTGTTGCCTATGAGTTTCCATTGAATTGATAGGCCAGGTATTGTCTTTTGTTTGGCCGTGTTGTGTGCGCAGTCGGTAGGATTATGTGAATTAATGTAGAATCAGTTTCCCACTTCTCTGTGTTGGTTTAGGGGTAGGCTCTTTGCTTAAGCTGCGAGAGGTTGTGGGTTCGACTCTGAGGCAAGGCCCATGGAGTTTGTATGGCTGCATGTAATTGCGTAGTTCAATTGACTGTGTTGCGTATGAGTTCCCATTGGATTGATAGGCCAGGTACTGCCTTTTGCTTATGTTTGGCCATGTTGTGTTCGCAGTCACTAGGATTATGTGAATTAATGTAGAGTCAGGTTCACATTTCTCTGTGTTGGTGTAGTGGTAGGCTCTTTGCTTGAGCTGCGAGAGGTTGTGAGTTAGACTTTGAGGCAAGGCCCATGGACTTTGTATGGCTGCATGTTATTGCCTAGTCCAATGGACTATGTTGCCTATGAGTTTCAATTGGATTGATAGGCCAGGTACTGTCTTTTGCTTTTGTTTGGCCATGTTGTGTTCGCAGTCACTAGGATTATGTGAATTAATGTAGAGTCATTCACCTACTTCTCTGTGTTGGTGTAGTTGTAGTCTCTTTGCTTAAGCTGTGAGAGGTTGTGGGTTCGACTCTGAGGCAAAGCACATGGAGTTTGTATGGCAGCATGTAATTGCCTAGTTCAATTGACTGTGTTGCCTATGAGTTTCCATTGAATTGATAGGCCAGGTATTGTCTTTTGTTTGGCCATGTTGTGTGCGCAGTCACTAGGATTATGTGAACTAATGTAAACTCAGTTTCCAACTTCTCTGTGTTGGTGTAATCGTAGGCTATTAACTTGGGCTGCGAGAAATTGTGGGTTTGACTCTGAGGCAAAGCCCATGGACTTTGTATGGCTGCATGTAATTGCCAAGTCCAATGGACTGTGTTGCCTATGAGTTTCCTTTGAATTGATAGGCCAGGTATTGTCTTTTGTTTGGCCATGTTGTGTGCGCAGTCAGTAGGATTATTTGAATTAATGTAGAATCAGTTTCCCACTTCTCTGTGTTGGTGTAGTGGTAGGCTCTTTGCTTGGGCTGCGAGAGGTTGTGGGTTCGACTCTAATGCAAGGCCCATGGACTTTGTATGGCTGCATGTAATTGCCTAGTCCAATGTACTGTGTTAGCTTTGAGTTTCCATTGGATTGATAGGCCAGGTACTGTCTTTTGCTTTTGTTTGGCCATGTTGTGTGCGCAGTCACTAGGATTCTGTGAATTAATGTAGAGTCTGTTTCCAACTTCTCTGTGTTGGTTTAGTGGTAGGCTCTTTGCTTGTTCTCCAAGAGGTTGTGGGTTCGACTCTGAGGCAAAGCCCATTAACTTTGTATGACTTTGCTTAGTCTAATGGACTATGTTGCCTATGATTTCATTGGATTGATAGGCCAGATAATATCTTTTGCATTTGTTTGGCCATGTTGTGTGCGCAGTCACTAGGATTATGTGAATTAATGTAGAGTCATTTACCTACTTCTCTGTGTTGGTGTAGTGGTAGTCTCTTTGCTTAAGCTGCGAAAGGTTGTTGGGTCGACTTTGAGGCAAGGCCCATGGAGTTTGTATGGCTGCATGTAATTGCCTATTTTAGTTGACTGTGTTACCTATGAGTTCCTATTGGATTGATAGGCCAGGTACTACCTTTTGCTTTTGTTTGGCCATGTTGTGTGCGCAGTCACTAGGATTATGTGAACTAATGTAAACTCAGTTTTCAACTTCTCTGTTTTGGTGTAGTGGTAGGCTCTTTGCTTGGGCTGCGAGAAAATGTGGGTTTGACTCTGAGGCAAAGCCCATAGACTTTGTATGGCTGCATGTAATTGCCTAGTCCAATGTACTGTGTTGCCTATGAGTTTTCATTGGACTGATAGGCCAGGTAATGTCTTTTGTTTGGTTATGTTGTGTGCGAAGTCGGTAGGATTATGTGAATTAATGTAGAATTAGTTCCCAACTTCTCTGTGTTGGTGTAGTGGAAGGTGCTTTGCTTGGCTGCGAGAGATTGTGGGTTTGAGTCTGAGGCAAGGCCCATGGACTTTGTATGGCTGCATGTAATTGCCTAGTTCAATGGACTGTGTTGCCTATGAGTTTCCATTGGCTTGATAGGCCAGGTAATGTCTTTTGCTTCTGTTTGGCCATGTTGTGTGCGCAGTCACTAGGATTATGTGAATTAATGTAGATGCAGCTTCCTACTTCTTTGTGTTGGTGTGGTTGTAGGCTCTTTGTTTGTTCTGCCAAAGGTTGTGGGATAGACTCTGAGGCAAGGCCCATGGACTCTGTATGGCTGCATGTAATTGCCTAGTCCAATGGATGGGGTTGCCTCTGAGTTTCCATTGGATTGATAGGCCAGGTACTGTCTTTTGCTTTCGTTTGGCCATGTTGTGTGCGCAGTCACTAGGATTATGTGAATTAATGTAGAATCTGTTTTCCACTTCTCTGTGTTGGTGTATTGGTAGGATCTTTGCTTGGGCTGCGAGAAGTTGTGGGTTTGACTCTGAGGCAAGGCCCATGGACTTTATATGGCTGCATGTAATTGCCTAGTCCAATGGACTGTGTTGCCTATGAGTTTCCATTGGATTGATAGGCCAGGTATGGAATTTTGCTTTCGTTTGGCCATGTTGTGTGCGCAGTCACTAGGATTATGTGAATTAATGTAGAGGCAGGTTCACATTTCTCTGTGTTGGTGTAGTGGTAAGCTCTTTGCTTGAGCTGCGAGAGGTTGTGAGTTCGACTTTGAGGCAAGGCCCATGGACTTTGTATGGCTGCATGTTATTGCCTAGTCCAATGGACTGTGTTGCCTATGAGTTTCCATTGGATTGATAAGCCAGGTACTGTCTTTTGCTTTTGTTTAGCCATGTTGTGTGCGCAGTCGGTAGGATTATGTGAATTAATGTAGAATCAGTTTCCCACTTCTCTGTATTGGTGTAGTGGTAGGCTCTTTGCTTGGCTGCGAGAGGTTGTGGGTTTGACTCTGAAGCAAGGCCCATGGACTTTGTATGTCTCCATGTAATTGTCTAGTCCAATGGACTGTGTTGCCTATGAGTTTCCATTGGATTGATAGGCCAGGTACTGTCTTTTGCTTTTGTTTGGCCATGTTGTGTGCGCAGTCACTAGGATTATGTGAATTAATGTAGAGTCAGTTTCCAACTTCTCTGTGTTGGTTTAGTGGTAGGCTCTTTGCTTGTTCTCCAAGAGGTTGTGGGTTCGACTCTGAGGCAAGGCCCATGAACTTTGTATGGCTGCATGTATTTGCCTAGTCTAATGGACTGTGTTGCCTATGAGTTTCCATTGGATTGATAGGCCAGATAATGTCTTTTGCATTTGTTTCGCAATGTTGTGTGCACAGTCACTAGGATTATGTGAACTAATGTAAACTCAAAAGAACCAATTGAATGACCAAAAAGTAAAGATAGCTACACTCATTTAAGCAGTAAGAACCTATAAAGATGTGAGTGAACCAGCCAATATAAAAGTATATAATCTTTATTGAAAAATTTGTTAAAAGACAAACACATAAAACAGACAATGATGAGGACACATACAATTAACCTCAGGTGAACCAAAATATACAAGCAATAAATAGCATAAGTGCATAATGGTCATGTATCGGAAAAAAAGTGCACCAAAAAAGGGGTGCTGTCCAAGTTTCTTTGAAGAGCCAATAGTCTTTAGGTAGATGAAGAGTGTCCCAAAGAACACCAATAAGGTGGAACTATATTAAATTTCAAGCTAAACAAAGCTTTTTTCTTCATTCAAGACTAAATGTATGAGAGCCACAATCCTATTGCTACAAAACGTGGCATATAACAGGGGAAACAAAGAATACATGTGTCTATGATATTAACAGGATATAATCCTATAAGATGCAAACATAATAGTTTATAAAAAGCAAATCCTGAATGGATCAGGTGGTATAACCACAACAATGTTTCCAAATGCCTACAGTCCCAAACAGGGGAGAAGCAGGATCTCAACCATACATATAAAGAAAAGGCAGAAACTGACACAAGTGTCAAAATATAACACTTTTTTCACAGGGCTGGACTAGGAGGCCATATTCCCAGTGTTATAATCAGATAGAAGGGCGGAATGGCTGCATTACCACAGTACTATACCTTTACAAGGAAACAGAGTCAGCCATAGGACCGACCCAAACACTGTGGTGAATCCACAAAAACACACACCAGAAGGGTGTTACAGGGCCCAGACTAAAAAGCCATATTCCCAGTACTATAGCCCACAGAAAGCTGCTTCGCCACGTCACGGCAAATCTCATTTGAAGCAGTCCTACACTAAAATATTTTTATAAAATGTGCCATGCGGCCTCACATATAAATAGCAGAACTGCTCTCAGCAGCACTCACCTGGTCTATTGCAGTCCCGTACCCATGACTGAGTCATGGCTGTGGGCGGGACAGGTCCAAGCAAATGCTGCATGAAGTATATATATAGCCTGTGGACAAAGCCTGATGACCCAATGTGAACAGTCACCAAACGCCAAAGGTACCCCGACACGTGTTTCGCAGAAAAGCTTCTTCCAAGGGGAAACACGTGTCGGGGTACCTTTATCCTCAGGTTATTATCTTCCTGGTCTGTGTCTTTGTGGGCTTGCCACTCAGTGCTAAGGTTGGTTCTTATGGCTGACTTTGTTCCCTTGTAGGGGCAAATTACTGTGGTATTGCAGCCATGCTGCCTTTCTGTGGGCTATAGTACTGGGAATATGGCTTTTTAGTCTGGGCCCTGTAACACCCTTCTGGTGTGTGTTTTTGTGGATTCACCACAGTGTTTGGGTCGGTCCTATGGCTGACTCTGTTTCCTTGTAAAGGTATAGTACTGTGGTAATGCAGCCATTCCGCCCTTCTATCTGATTATAACACTGGGAATATGGCCTCCTAGTCCAGCCCTGTGAAAAAAGTGTTATATTTTGACACTTGTGTCAGTTTCTGCCTTTTCTTTATATGTATGGTTGAGATCCTGCTTCTCCCCTGTTTGGGACTGTAGGCATTTGGAAACATTGTTGTGGTTATACCACCTGATCCATTCAGGATTTGCTTTTTATAAACTATTATGTTTGCATCTTATAGGATTATATCCTGTTAATATCATAGACACATGTATTCTTTGTTTCCCCTGTTATATGCCACGTTTTGTAGCAATAGGATTGTGGCTCTCATACATTTAGTCTTGAATGAAGAAAAAAGCTTTGTTTAGCTTGAAATTTAATATAGTTCCACCTTATTGGTGTTCTTTGGGACACTCTTCATCTACCTAAAGACTATTGGCTCTTCAAAGAAACTTGGACAGCACCCCTTTTTTGGTGCACTTTTTTTTCCGATACATGACCATTATGCACTTATGCTATTTATTGCTTGTATATTTTGGTTCACCTGAGGTTAATTGTATGTGTCCTCATCATTGTCTGTTTTATGTGTTTGTCTTTTAACAAATTTTTCAATAAAGATTATATACTTTTATATTGGCTGGTTCACTCACATCTTTATAGGTTCTTACTGCTTAAATGAGTGTAGCTATCTTTACTTTTTGGTCATTCAATTGGTTCTTTTGAGTTTACATTAGTTCACATAATCCTAGTGACTGTGCACACAACATTGCGAAACAAATGCAAAAGACATTATCTGGCCTATCAATCCAATGGAAACTCATAGGCAACACAGTCCATTAGACTAGGCAAATACATGCAGCCATACAAAGTTCATGGGCCTTGCCTCAGAGTCGAACCCACAACCTCTTGGAGAACAAGCAAAGAGCCTACCACTAAACCAACACAGAGAAGTTGGGAACTGACTCTACATTAATTCACATAATCCTAGTGACTGCGCACACAACATGGCCAAACAAAAGCAAAAGACAGTACCTGGCCTATCAATCCAATGGAAACTCATAGGCAACACAGTCCATTGGACTAGACAATTACATGGAGACATACAAAGTCCATGGGCCTTGCTTCAGAGTCAAACCCACAACCTCTCGCAGCCAAGCAAAGAGCCTACCACTACACCAATACAGAGAAGTGGGAAACTGATTCTACATTAATTCACATAATCCTACCGACTGCGCACACAACATGGCTAAACAAAAGCAAAAGACAGTACCTGGCTTATCAATCCAATGGAAACTCATAGGCAACACAGTCCATTGGACTAGGCAAAAACATGCAGCCATACAAAGTCCATGGGCCTTGCCTCAAAGTCGAACTCACAACCTCTCGCAGCTCAAGCAAAGAGCTTACCACTACACCAACACAGAGAAATGTGAACCTGCCTCTACATTAATTCACATAATCCTAGTGACTGCGCACACAACATGGCCAAACGAAAGCAAAAGTCCATACCTGGCCTATCAATCCAATGGAAACTCATAGGCAACACAGTCCATTGGACTAGGCAATTACATGCAGCCATAAAAAGTCCATGGGCCTTGCCTCAGAGTCAAACCCACAACTTCTCGCAGCCCAAGCAAAGATCCTACCAATACACCAACACAGAGAAGTGGAAAACAGATTCTACATTAATTCACATAATCCTAGTGACTGCGCACACAACATGGCCAAACGAAAGCAAAATACAGTACCTGGCCTATCAATCCAATGGAAACTCAGAGGCAACCCCATCCATTGGACTAGGCAATTACATGCAGCCATACAGAGTCCATGGGCCTTGCCTCAGAGTCTATCCCACAACCTTTGGCAGAACAAACAAAGAGCCTACAACCACACCAACACAAAGAAGTAGGAAGCTGCATCTACATTAATTCACATAATCCTAGTGACTGCGCACACAACATGGCCAAACAGAAGCAAAAGACATTACCTGGCCTATCAAGCCAATGGAAACTCATAGGCAACACAGTCCATTGAACTAGGCAATTACATGCAGCCATACAAAGTCCATGGGCCTTGCCTCAGAGTCAAACCCACAACCTCTCGCAGCCAAGCAAAGCGCCTTCCACTACACCAACACAGAGAAGTGGGAAACTGATTCTACATTAATTCACATAATCCTACCGACTTCGCACACAACATAACCAAACAAAAGACATTACCTGGCCTATCAGTCCAATGAAAACTCATAGGCAACACAGTACATTGGACTAGGCAATTACATGCAGCCATACAAAGTCTATGGGCTTTGCCTCAGAGTCAAACCCACATTTTCTCGCAGCCCAAGCAAAGTGCCTACCACTACACCAACACAGAGAAGTTGAAAACTGAGTTTACATTAGTTCACATAATCCTAGTGACTGCGCACACAACATGGCCAAACAAAAGCAAAAGGTAGTACCTGGCCTATCAATCCAATAGGAACTCATAGGTAACACAGTCAACTAAAATAGGCAATTACATGCAGCAATACAAACTCCATGGGCCTTGCCTCAATGTCGACCCAACAACCTTTCGCAGCTTAAGCAAAGAGACTACCACTACACCAACAAAGAGAAGTAGGTAAATGACTCTACATTAATTCACATAATCCTAGTGACTGCGCACACAACATGGCCAAACAAATGCAAAAGATATTATCTGGCCTATCAATCCAATGAAATCATAGGCAACATAGTCCATTAGACTAAGCAAAGTCATACAAAGTTAATGGGCCTTGCCTCAGAGTCGAACCCACCACCTCTTGGAGAACAAGCAAATAGCCTACCACTAAACCAACACAGAGAAGCTGGAAACAGACTCTACATTAATTCACAGAATCCTAGTGACTGCGCACACAACATGGCCAAACAAAAGCAAAAGACAGTACCTGGCCTATCAATCCAATGGAAACTCAAAGCTAACACAGTACATTGGACTAGGCAATTACATGCAGCCATACAAAGTCCATGGGCCTTGCATTAGAGTCGAACCCACAACCTCTCGCAGCCCAAGCAAAGAGCCTACCACTACACCAACACAGAGAAGTGGGAAACTGATTCTACATTAATTCAAATAATCCTACTGACTGCGCACACAACATGGCCAAACAAAAGACAATACCTGGCCTATCAATTCAAAGGAAACTCATAGGCAACACAGTCCATTGGACTTGGCAATTACATGCAGCCATACAAAGTCCATGGGCTTTGCCTCAGAGTCAAACCCACAATTTCTCGCAGCCCAAGTTAATAGCCTACGATTACACCAACACAGAGAAGTTGGAAACTGAGTTTACATTAGTTCACATAATCCTAGTGACTGCGCACACAACATGGCCAAACAAAAGACAATACCTGGCCTATCAATTCAATGGAAACTCATAGGCAACACAGTCAATTGAACTAGGCAATTACATGCTGCCATACTAACTCCATGTGCTTTGCCTCAGAGTCGAACCCACAACCTCTCACAGCTTAAGCAAAAGACTACAACTACACCAACACAGAGAAGTAGGTGAATGACTCTACATTATTTCACATAATCCTAGTGACTGCGAACACAACATGGCCAAACAAAAGCAAAAGACAGTACCTGGCCTATCAATCCAATTGAAACTCATAGGCAACATAGTCCATTGGACTAGGCAATAACATGCAGCCATACAAAGTCCATGGGCCTTGCCTCAAAGTCTAACTCACAACCTCTCGCAGCTCAAGCAAAGAGCCTACCACTACACCAACACAGAGAAATGTGAACCTGACTCTACATTAATTCACATAATCCTAGTGACTGCGAACACAACATGGCCAAACATAAGCAAAAGGCAGTACCTGGCCTATCAATCCAATGGGAACTCATAGGCAACACAGTCAATTGAACTACGCAATTACATGCAGCCATACAAACTCCATGGGCCTTGCCTCAGAGTCGAACCCACAACCTCTCGCAGCTTAAGCAAAGAGCCTACCCCTAAACCAACACAGAGAAGTGGGAAACTGATTCTACATTAATTCACACAATCCTACCGACTGCGCACACAACACGGCCAAACAAAAGACAATACCTGGCCTATCAATTCAATGGAAACTCATAGGCAACACAGTCCATTGGACTAGGCAATTACATGCAGCCATACAAAGTCCATGGGCTTTGCCTAAAAGTCAAACCCACAACTTCTCGCAGCCCAAGCAAAGAGCCTACCACTACACCAACACAGAGAAGTTGGTAACTGAGTTTACATTAATTCACATAATCCTAGTGACTGCGCACACAACATGGCCAAACAAAAGCAAAAGACAGTACCTGGCCTATCAATCCAATGGAAAATCATAGGCAACACAGTCCATTGGACTAGACAATTACATGGAGACATACAAAGTCCATGGGCCTTTCCTCAGAGTCAAACCCACAACCTCTCGCAGCCAAGCAAAGAGCCTACCACTACACCAACACAGAGAAGTGGGAAACTGATTCTACATTAATTCACATAATCCTACCGACTGCGCACACAACATGGCCAAACAAAAGACAATACCTGGCCTATCAATCCAATGGAAACTCATAGGCAACACAGTCCATTAGACTAGGCAAATACATGCAGCCATATAAAGTTCATGGGCCTTGCCTCAGAGTCAAACCCACATCCTCTTGGAGAACAAGCAAAGAGCCTACCACTAATCCAACACAGAGAAGTTGGAAACCGACTCTACATTAATTCACATAATCCTAGTGACTGCGCACACAACATGGCCAAACAAAAGCAAAAGACATTACCTGGCCTATCAATCCAATGTAAACTCATAGGTAACACAGTACATTACTAGGATTATGTGAATTAATGTAGAGTCAGGTTCACATTTCTCTGTGTTGGTGTAGTGGTAGGCTTTTTTCTTGGGCTGCGAGAGGTTGTGAGTTCGACTCTGAGACAAGGCCCATGGACTTTGTATGGCTGCATGTAATTGCCTAGTCCAATGGACTATGTTCTCTATGAGTTTCCATTGGATTGATAGGCCAGGTACCGTCTTTTGCTTTTGTTTGGCCATGTTGTATGCGCAGTCACTAGGATTATGTGAATTAATGTAGAATCTGTTTTCCACTTCTCTGTGTTGGTGTATTGGTAGGCTCTTTGCTTGGGCTACGAGAGGTTGTGGGTTTGACTCTGGGGCAAGGCCCATGGGCTTTGTATGGCTGCATGCAATTGCCTAGTCCAATGTACTGTGTTACCTATGAGTTTACATTGGATTGATAGGCCAGGTAATGTCTTTTGCTTTTGTTTGGCCATGTTGTGTGCGCAGTCACTAGGATTATGTGAATTAATGTAGAGTCTGGTTCACATTTCTCTGTGTTGGTGTAGTGGTAGGCTCTTTGCTTGAGCTGCGAGAGGTTGTGAGTTCGACTTTGAGGCAAGACCCATGGACGTTGTATGGCTGCATGTTATTGCCTAGTCCAATGGACTATGTTGCCTATGAGTTTTAATTGGAATGATAGGCCAGGTACTGTCTTTTGCTTTTGTTTGGCCATGTTGTGTGCGCAGTCACTAGGATTATGTGAATTAATGTAGAGTCAGTTTCACACTTCTCTGTGTTGCTGTAGCGGTAGGCTTTTTTTCTTGGGCTGCGAGAGGTTGTGAGTTCGACTCTAATGCAAGGTTCATGGACTTTGTATAACTGCATGTAATTGCCTAGTCCACTGGACTGTGTTGCCTATGAGTTTCCATTGGATTGATAGGCCAGGTATTGACTTTTGTTTAGCCATGTTGTGTGCGCAGTCGGTAGGATTATGTGAATTAATGTAGAATCAGTTTCCCACTTCTCTGTGTTGGTGTAGTGGTAGGCTCTTTGCTTGGCTGCGAGAGGTTGAGGGTTTGACTCTGAGGCAAGGCCCATGGACTTTGTATGTCTCCATGTAATGTTCTAGTCCAATGGACTGTGTTGCCTATGAGTTTCCATTGGATTGATAGGCCAGGTATTGTCTTTTGTTTAGCCATGTTGTGTGCGCAGTCGGTAGGATTATGTGAATTAATGTAGAGTCAGTTCCCAACTTCTCTGTGTTGGTGTAGTGGTAGGCTCTTTGCTTGAGCTGCGAGAGGTTGTGAGTTCGACTTTGAGGCAAGACCCATGGACGTTGTATGGCTGCATGTTATTGCCTAGTCCAATGGACTATGTTGCCTATGAGTTTTAATTGGAATGATAGGCCAGGTACTGTCTTTTGCTTTTGTTTGGCCATGTTGTGTGCACAGTCACTAGGATTATGTGAATTAATGTAGAGTCAGTTTCACACTTCTCTGTGTTGCTGTAGCGGTAGGCTTTTTTTCTTGGGCTGCGAGAGGTTGTGAGTTCGACTCTAATGCAAGGTTCATGGACTTTGTATAACTGCATGTAATTGCCTAGTCCACTGGACTGTGTTGCCTATGAGTTTCCATTGGATTGATAGGCCAGGTATTGACTTTTGCTTTCGTTTGGCCATGTTGTGTGCGCAGTCACTAGGATTATGTGAATTAATGTAGAGTCAGTTTCACATTTCTCTGTGTTGGTGTAGTGGTAGGATCTTTGCTTGGGCTGCGAGAAGTTGTGGGTTTGACTCTGAGGCAAGGCCCATGGACTTTTTATGGCTGCATGTAATTGCCTAGTCCAATGGACTGTGTTGCCTATGAGTTTCCATTGGATTGATAGGCCAGGTATGGACTTTTGCTTTCGTTTGGCCATGTTGTGTGCGCAGTCACTAGGATTATGTGAATTAATGTAGAGGCAGGTTCACATTTCTCTGTGTTGGTGTAGTGGTAGGCTCTTTGCTTGAGCTGCGAGAGGTTGTGAGTTCGACTTTGAGGCAAGGCCCATGGACTTTGTATGGCTGCATGTTATTGCCTAGTCCAATGGACTGTGTTGCCTATGAGTTTCCATTGGATTGATAAGCCAGGTACTGTCTTTTGCTTTTGTTTAGCCATGTTGTGTGCGCAGTCGGTAGGATTATGTGAATTAATGTAGAATCAGTTTCCCACTTCTCTGTATTGGTGTAGTGGTAGGCTCTTTGCTTGGCTGCGAGAGGTTGTGGGTTTGACTCTGAAGCAAGGCCCATGGACTTTGTATGTCTCCATGTAATTGTCTAGTCCAATGGACTGTGTTGCCTATGAGTTTCCATTGGATTGATAGGCCAGGTACTGTCTTTTGCTTTTGTTTGGCCATGTTGTGTGCGCAGTCACTAGGATTATGTGAACTAATGTAAACTCAGTTTCCATCTTGTCTGTGTTGGTGTAGTGGTAGGCTCTTTGCTTGGGCTGCGACAAATTGTGGGTTTGACTCAGAGGCAAAGCCCATGGACTTTGTATGGCTGCATGTAATTGTTTAGTCCAATGGACTGTGTTGCCTATGAGTTTCCATTGGCTTGATAGGCCAGGTAACGTCTTTTGCTTTTGTTTGGCCATGTTGTGTGCACAGTCACTAGGATTATGTGAACTAATGTAAACTCAGTTTCCATCTTGTCTGTGTTGGTGTAGTGGTAGGCTCTTTGCTTGGGCTGCGACAAATTGTGGGTTTGACTCAGAGGCAAAGCCCATGGACTTTGTATGGCTGCATGTAATTGTTTAGTCCAATGGACTGTGTTGCCTATGAGTTTCCATTGGCTTGATAGGCCAGGTAATGTCTTTTGCTTTTGTTTGGCCATGTTGTGTGCGCAGTCTCTAGGAATATGTGAATTAATGTAGACGCACCTTCCTACTTTTTTGTGTTGGTGTAGTTGTAAGCTCTTTGCTTGTTCTGCCAGAGGTTGTGGGTTTGACTCTGAGGCAAGGCCCATGGACTTTGTATGGCTGCATGTAATTGCCTAGTCCAATGGACTATGTTGTATATGAGTTTCCATTGGATTGATAGGCCAGGGACTGTCTTTTGCTTTTGTTTGGCCATGTTGTGTGTGCAGTCACTAGGATTATGTGAATTTATGTTGAGTCAGTTTCGCTCTTCTCTGTGTTGGTTTAGTGGTAGGCTCTTTGCTTGGGCTACAAGAGGTTGTGGGTTCGACTCTGAGGCAAGGCCCATGGACTTTGTATGGCTGCATGTAATTGCCTAGTCCAATTGATTGCTTTGCCTATGAGTTTCTATTGGATTGATAGGCCAGGTACTGTCTTTTGCTTTTGTTTGGCCATGTTGTGTGCGCAGTCACTAGGATTATGTGAATTAATGTAGAATCAGTTTTTCACTTCTCTGTGTTGGTGTATTGGTAGGCTCTTTGCTTGGGCTACGAGAGGTTGTGGGTTCGACTCTGGGGCAAGGCCCATGGGCTTTGTATGGCTGCATTTAATTGCCTAGTCTAATGTACTGTGTTACCTATGAGTTTCCATTGGATTGATAGGCCAGGTACTGTCTTTTGCTTTTGTTTGGCCATGTTGTGTGCGCAGTCACTAGGATTATGTGAATTAATGTAGAGTCGGTTTCCAACTTCTCTGTGTTGGTTTAGTGGTAGGCTCTTTGCTTGTTCTCCAAGAAGTTGTGGGTTCGACTCTGAGGCAAGGCCCATGAACTTTGTATGGCTGCATGTATTTGCCTAGTCTAATGGACTGTGTTGCCTATGAGTTTCCATTGGATTGATAGGCCAGGTATTGTCTTTTGTTTGGCCATGTTGTGTGCGCAGTCGGTAGGATTATGTGAATTAATGTAGAATCAGTTTCCCACTTATCTGTGTTGGTGTAGTGGTAGGCTCTTTGCTTGGCTGCGAGAGGTTGTGGGTTTGACTTTGAGGCAAGGCCCATGGACTTTGTATGTCTCCATGTAATTGTCTAGTTCAATGGACTGTGTTGCCTATGAGTTTCCGTTGGCTTGATAGGCCAGGTAATGTCTTTTGCTTTTGTTTGGCCATGTTGTGTGCACATTCACTAGGATTATGTGAATTAATGTAGACGCAACTTCCTACTTCTTTGTGTTGGTGTAGTTGTAGGCTCTTTGCTTGTATTGCCAGAGGTTGTGGGTTTGACTCTGAGGCAAGGCCCATGGACTTTGTATGGCTGCATGTAATTGTCAAGTCCAATGGACTGTGTTGCCTACGAGTTTCCATTGGATTGATAGGCCAGGTATTGTCTTTTGCTTTTGTTTGGCCATGTTGTGTGCGCAGTCACTAGGATTATGTGAATTAATGTAGAATCCGTTTCCCACTTCTCTGTGTTGGTGTAGTGGAAGCTGCTTTGCTTGGCTGCGAGAGGTTGTGGGTTTGACTCTGCGGCATGGCCCATGGACTTTGTATGGCTGCATGTAATCGCCTAGTTCAATGGACTGTGTTGCCTATGAGTTTCCATTGGCCTGATAGGCCAGGTAATGTCTTTTGCTTTTGTTTGGCCATGTTGTGTGCGCATTCACTAGGATTATGTGAATTAATGTAGACGCAGCTTCCAACTTCTTTGTGTTGGTGTAGTTGTAGGCTCTTTGCTTGTTCTGCCAGAGGTTGTGGGTTTGACTCTGAGGCAAGGCCCATGGACTTTGTGAGGCTGCATGTAATTGCCTATTCCAATGGGCTATGTTGTCTATGAGTTTCCATTGGATTGATAGGCAAGGGACTGTCTTTAGCTTTTGTTTGGCCATGTTGTGTGCGCAGTCACTAGGATTATGTGAATTTATGTTGAGTCAGTTTCGCACTTCTCTGTGTTGGTGTAGTGGTAGGCTCTTTGCTTGGGCTGTAAGAGGTTGTGGGTTTGACTCTGAGGCAAGGCCCATGGACTTTGTATGGCTGCATGTAATTGCCTAGTCCAATGGATTGATAGGCCAGGTACTGTCTTTTGTTTTCGTTTGGCCATGTTTTGTGCGCAGTCACTAGGATTATGTGAGTTAATGTAGAGACAGTTTCACACTTCTCTGTGTTGCTGAAGTGGTAGGCTTTTTTGTTGGGCTGCGAGAGGTTGTGAGTTCGACTCTGAGGCAAGGCCCATGGACTTTGTATGGCTGCATGTAATTGCATAGTCCAATGGACTGCGTTACCTATGAGTTTCCATTGGATTGATAGGCCAGGTGCTTTCTTTTGCTTTTGTTTGGCCATGTTGTGTGCGCAGTCACTAGGAATATGTGAATTAATGTAGAGTCAGTTTCACATTTCTCTTTGTTGGTGTAGTGGTAGGCTCTTTGCTTGGGCTTTGAGAGGTTGTGGGTTTGACTCTGAGGCAAGGCCCATGGACTTTTTATGGCTGCATGTAATTGCCTAGTCCAATGGACTTTGTTGCCTATGAGTTTCCATTGGATTGATAGGCCAGGTATTGACTTTTGCTTTCGTTTGGCCATGTTGTGTGCGCAGTCACTAGGATTATGTGAATTAATGTAGAGTCAGTTTCACATTTCTCTGTGTTGGTGTAGTGGTAGGCTCTTTGCTTGGGCTGCGAGAGGTTGTGGGTTTGACCCTGAGGCAAGGCCCATGGACTTTTTATGGCTGCATGTAATTGCCTAGTCCAATGGACTGTGTTGCCTATGAGTTTCCATTGGATTGATAGGCCAGGTACTGTCTTTTGTTTTCGTTTGGCCATGTTGTGTGCGCACTCACTAGGATTATGTGAATTAATGTAGAGGCAGGTTCACATTTCTCTATGTTGGTGTAGTGGTAGGCTCTTTGCTTGAGCTGCGAGAGGTTGTGGGTTTGACTCTGAGGCAAGGCCCATGGACTTTTTATGGCTGCATGTTATTGCTTAGTCCAATGGACTGTGTTGCCTATGAGTTTCCATTGGATTGATAAGCCAGGTACTGTCTTTTGCTTTTGTTTAGCCATGTTGTGTGCGCAGTCGGTAGGATTATGTGAATTAATGTAGAATCAGTTTCCAACTTCTCTGTGTTGGTTTAGTGGTAGGCTCTTTGCTTGTTCTCCAAGAGGTTGTGGGTTCGACTCTGAGGCAAGGCCCATGAACTTTGTATGGCTGCATGTATTTGCCTAGTCTAATGGACTGTGTTGCCTATGAGTTTCCATTGGATTGATAGGCCAGATAATGTCTTTTGCATTTGTTTCGCCATGTTGTGTGCACAGTCACTAGGATTATGTGAACTAATGTAAACTCAGTTTCCAACTTGTCTGTGTTGTTGTAGTGGTAGGCTCTTTGCTTGGGATGCGAGAAATTGTGGGTTTGACTCTGAGGCAAAGCCCATGGACTTTGTATGGCTGCATGTAATTGTTTAGTCCAATGGACTGTGTTGCCTATGAGTTTACATTGGCTTGATAGGCCAGGTAATGTCTTTTGCTTTTGTTTGGCCATGTTGTGTGCGCAGTCGCTAGGAATATGTAAATTAATGTAGACGCAGCTTCCTACTTTTTTGTGTTGGTGTAGTTGTAAGCTCTTTGCTTGTTCTGCCAGAGGTTGTGGGTTTGACTCTGAGGCAAGGCCCATGGACTTTGTATGGCTGCATGTAATTGCCTAGTCCAATGGACTATGTTGTATATGAGTTTCCATTGGATTGATAGGCCAGGGACTGTCTTTTGCTTTTGTTTGGCCATGTTGTGTGCACAGTCACTAGGATTATGTGAACTAATGTAAACTCTGTACCAACTTCTCTGTGTTGGTGTAGTGGTAGGCTCTTTGCTTGGGCTACAAGAGGTTGTGGGTTCGACTCTGAGGCAAGGCTAATGGACTTTGTATGGCTGCATGTAATTGCCTAGTCCAATTGATTGCTTTGCCTATGAATTTCTATTGGATTTATAGGCCAGGTAATGTCTTTTGCTTTTGTTTGGCCATGTTGTGTGCGCAGTCACTAGGATTATGTGAATTAATGTAGAATCAGTTTTCCACTTCTCTGTGTTGGTGTATTTGTAGGCTCTTTGCTTGGGCTACAAGAGGTTGTGGGTTCGACTCTGGGGCAAGGCCCATGGGCTTTGTATGGCTGCATGTATTTGCCTAGTCTAATGGACTGTGTTGCCTATGAGTTTCCATTGGATTGATAGGCCAGGTATTTTCTTTTGTTTGGCCATGTTGTGTGCGCAGTCGGTAGGATTATGTGAATTAATGTAGAATCAGTTTCCCACTTCTCTGTGTTGGTGTAGTGGTAGGCTCTTTGCTTGGCTGCGAGAGGTTGTGGGTTTGACTCTGAGGCAAGGCCCATGGACTTTGTATGTCTCCATGTAATTGTCTAGTCCAATGGACTGTGTTGCCTATGAGTTTCTATTGGATTTATAGGCCAGGTACTGTCTTTTGCTTTTGTTTGGCCATGTTGTGTGCGCAGTCACTAGGATTATGTGAATTAATGTAGAGTCAGGTTCACATTTCTCTGTGTTGGTGTAGTTGTAGGCTCTTTGCTAGAGCTGCGAGAGGTTGTGAGTTCAACTTTGAGGCAAGGCCCATGGACTTTGTATGGCTGCATGTTATTGCCTAGTCCAATGGACTATGTTACCTATGAGTTTCAATTGGAATGATAGGCCAGGTACTGTCTTTTGCTTTTGTTTGGCCATGTTGTGTGCGCAGTCACTAGGATTATGTGAATTAATGTAGAGTCAGTTTCACACTTCTCTGTGTTGATGTAGTGGTAGGCTTTTTTCTTGGGCTGCGAGAGGTTGTGAGTTCGACTCTGAGGCATGGCCCATGGACTTTGTATGGCTGCATGTAATTGCCTAGTCCAATGGACTATGTTGTCTATGAGTTTCCATTGGATTGATAGGCCAGGGACTGTCTATTGCTTTTGTTTGGCCATGTTGTGTGCGCAGTCACTAGGATTATGTGAATTTATGTTGAGTCAATTTCGCACTTCTCTGTGTTAGTGTAGTGGTAGGCTCTTTGCTTGGACTTTGAGAGGTAGTGGTTTTGACTCTGAGGCAAGGCCCATGGACTTTGTATGGCTGCATGTTATTGCCTAGTCCAAAGGATTGCATTGCCTATGAGTTTCCATTGGATTAATAGGCCAGGTACTGTCTTTTGCTTTTGTTTGGCCATGTTGTGTGCGCAGTCACTAGGATTATGTGAATTAATGTAGAGTCATTCACCTAATTCTCTGTGTTGGTGTAGTGGTAGTCTCTTTGCTTAAGCTGCGAGAGGTTGTGGGTTCGACTCTGAGGCAAGGCCCATGGAGTTTGTATGGCTGCATGTAATCGCCTAGTTCAATTGACTGTGTTGCCTATGAGTTCCCATCGGATTGATAGGCCAGGTACTGTCTTTTGCTTTTGTTTGGCCATGTTGTGTGCGCAGTCACTAGGATTATGTGAACTAATGTAAACTCAGATTCCAACTTCTCTGTGTTGGTGTAGTGGCAGGCTCTTTGCTTGGGCTGCGAGAAATTGTGGGTTCGACTCTGAGGCAAGGCCCATGGAGTTTGTATGGCTGCATGTAATCGCCTAGTTCAATTGACTGTGTTGCCTATGAGTTTCCATTGGCTTGATAGGCTAGGTAATGTCTTCTGCTTTTGTTTGGCCATGTTGTGTGCGCAGTCACTAGGATTATGTGAATTAATGTAGACGCAGCTTCCTACTTCTTTGTGTTTTTGTAGTTGTAGGCTCTTTGCTTGTTCTGCCAGAGGTTGTGGGTTTGACTCTGAGGCAAGGCCCATGGACTTTGTATGGCTGCATGTAATTGCCTAGTCCAATGGACTATGTTGCCTATGAGTTTCCATTGGATTGATAGGCCAGGTACTGCCTTTTGCTTTTGTTTGACCATGTTGTGTGCGCAGTCACTAGGGTTATGGGAATTAATGTAGAGTCAGTTTCCCACTTCTCTGTGTTGGTGTAGTGGTAGGCTCTTTGCTTGGGCTGCGAGAGGTTGTGGGTTCGACTCTAATGCAAGGCTCATGGACTTTGAATGGCTGCATGTAATTGCTTAGTCCAATGGACTGTGTTGCCTATGAGTTTCTATTGGATTGATAGGCCAGTTACTGTCTTTTGTTTTCGTTTGGCCATGTTGTGTGCGCAGTCACTAGGATTATGTGAAATAATGTAGAGTCAGGTTTACATTTCTCTGTGTTGGTGTAGTGGTAGGCTCTTTGCTTGAGCTGCGAGAGGTTGTGAGTTCGACTTTGAGGCAAGGCCCATGGACTTTGTATGGCTGCATGTAATTGCCTAGTCCAATTGATTGCTTTGCCTATGAGTTTCTATTGGATTGA
Organism: Anomaloglossus baeobatrachus; assembly: GCF_048569485.1. Taxonomy (NCBI): domain Eukaryota; kingdom Metazoa; phylum Chordata; class Amphibia; order Anura; family Aromobatidae; genus Anomaloglossus; species Anomaloglossus baeobatrachus. The sequence continues at coordinate 324,563 of NW_027441980.1, read as the reverse complement.
TAGGCCAGGTACTGTCTTTTTCTTTTGTTTGGCAATGTTGTGTGCGCAGTCACTAGGATTATGTGAATTAATGTAGAGTCATTCACCTACTTCTCTGTGTTGGTGTAGTGGTAGTCTCTTTGCTTAAGCTGCAAGAGGTTGTGGGTTCGACTCAGAGGCAAGGCCCCTGGAGTTTGTATGGCTGCATGTAATTGCCTATTTCAATTAACTGTTTTGCCTATGAGTTCCCATTGGATTGATAGGCCAGGTACTGTCTTTTGCTTTTGTTTGGCCATGTTGTGTGCGCAGTCACTAGGATTATGTGAACTAATGTAAACTCAGTTTCCAACTTCTCTGTCTTGGTGTAGTGGTAGGCTCTTTGCTTGGGCTGCGAGAAATTGTGGGTTTGACTCTGAGGCAAAGCCCATGGACTTTATATGGCTGCGTGTAATTGCCTAGTCCAATGGACTGTGTTGCCTATGAGTTTCCATTGGATTGATTGGCCAGGTATTATCATTTGTTTGGTTATGTTGTGTGCGCAGTCGGTAGGATTATGTGAATTAATGTAGAATCAGTTTCCCAGTTCTCTGTGTTGCTGTAGTGGAAGGCTCTTTGCTTAGCTGCAAGAGGTTGTGGGTTTGACTCTGAGGCAAGGCCCATGGAGTTTGTATGGCTGCATGTAATTGCCTAGTTCAATTAACTGTGTTGCCTATGAGTTCCCATTGGATTGATAGGCCAGGTACTGTCTTTTGCTTTTGTTTGGCCATGTTGTGTGCGCAGTCACTAGGATTATGTGAATTAATGTAGAAATGGTTTTCCACTTCTCTGTGTTGGTGTATTGGTAGGCTCTTTGCCTTGGCTATGAGAGGTTGTGGGTTTGACTCTGGGGCAAGGCCCATGGGCTTTGTATGGCTGCATGTAATTGCCTAGTCCAATGTACTGTGTTACCTATGAGTTTCCGTTGGATTGATAGGCCACGTACTGTCTTTTGCTTTTGTTTGGCCATGTTGTGTGCGCAGTCACTAGGATTATGTTAATTAATGTAGAGTCGGTTTCCAACTTCTCTGAGTTGGTTTAGTGGTAGGCTCTTTGCTTGTTCTCCAAGAGGTTGTGGGTTCGACTCTGAGGCAATGCCCATGAACTTTACATGGCTGCATGTAAGTGCCTAGTCTAATGGACTGTGTTGCCTATGAGTTTCCATTGGATTGATAGGCCAGATAATGTCTTTTGCATTTGTTTGGCCATGTTGTGTGCGTAGTCACTAGGATTATGTGAATTAATGTAGAGTCATTCACCTACTTCTCTGTGTTGGTGTAGTGGTAGGCTCTTTGCCCTGGCTACGAGAGTTTGTGGGTTCGACTCTGGGGCAAGACCCATGGGCTTTGTATGGCTGCATGTAATTGCCTAGTCCAATGTACTGTGTTACCTATGAGTTTCTATTGGATTGATAGGCTAGGTACTGTCTTTTGCTTTTGTTTGGCCATGTTGTGTGCGCAGTCACTAGGATTATGTTAATTAATGTAGAGTCGGTTTCCAACTTCACTGAGTTGGTTTAGTGGTAGGCTCTTTGCTTGTTCTCCAAGAGGTTGTGGGTTCGACTCTGAGGCAAGGCCCATGAACTTTGTTTGGCTGCATGTAATTGCCTAGTCTAATGGACTGTGTTGCCTATGAGTTTCCATTTGATTGAATGGCCAGGTACTGTCTTTTGTTTTCGTTTGGCCATGTTGTGTGCGCAGTCACTAGGATTATGTGAATTAATGCTATTGGATTTTTCAAGTCAGTATTCACACAGCAGTTTCTGCTATTTCATGTATTCCCCTTACATAGTCACTGGTGTGCATACCTTATCTCCCCATAGTGATGTTTTTTTAGGTTTTTGCACCCAGTTCGGACTTAGAATGGTGTTCCAAACGTTATTCCTATTTGTTAGTATTTTTTCGTTTGTGAACCCTCCCCAACCACACCTATTGCCAATCCATATCATACGCATAAATAGCCTGGGTCTCAGCTTCCCATACACGGTAGGTTTTTTAACTGCATGAGTGGACACACACAAGCTAGGGAACGTAGAGAACGTAGAGAAATACTTTGGCGTAGTGTTGGGGCTCTATTGCATTGATCAATTCAGTAGCTAAATTTCTCTTGATTCATATGTTCATGGCAGTAATGCAGATTCCATTTTTCACATATTCACTCTTGCATATAGCTATTGAATTTTTCAAGTCAGTATTCACACAGCAGTTTCTGCTATTTCATGTATTCCCCTTACATAGTCACTGGTGTGCATACCTTATCTCCCCATAGTGCCTGGGATCTGACCCAGACACTAGCAGTTTTGCACTCCTACCCAAAACTGGGCTGTTCCCTGAACTCACTACCTCCACGGTTCAACTCTTAACTGAACTTCAACTAACTAACTGGTTTTCCCACCTCCAGGCCTGTGAACTCCTTGGTGGGTGGGGCCAACCGCCTGGCACCGCCCCACCTGGTGTGGACATCAGCCCCTGGAGGGAGGCAACAACGGTTTTGTGTCTGACTAGTGTAACTATCCGGGAAAGGGGGTGTGTGTGTGTGTTATGTGTGTGACTAACTGGCTAGTCCAGGGCGTCACACTTGCACCCCCTTCTTGTGATGTGAAGGTGTGTAGTCAGTGCCTACGTGTAATTCCTGACACCACTCCTCTGGCTGACTTGGTGAGCTGTCACTGACTGGGTGGGGTGCAGTAATGGTGGATGCTGCTGCTGCTTGGATAGCATGTGTATCTACTGTGAACAGCTTATCAATGGTGGCAAATCGGGGCAGCTTAACCTCTTGCTCTCCGCAGTTCAACACTCTCACGCGCACTCTTCCCTTCCGTATTAATGAATAAAACTGTGATATAAATAGTATATAGATACCCCACAAATGCAGATAAAGGTAGGTTATGGGAAAAGGGAGAAGAGGGAAACAGGAAAATAGTGTAATAAAGTATACCTTCCAGGGGGGAGAGGAAATGGCAGCACAGCCAGTGGAGGTGAAGCAAGGGGAAGCCTGCAACTAAATTGTTGAGAGCATTATCACATGGTGACTGAGCCTGATTGTAACGGGAGCATAGAGGTGCCGATCCTGTCTTACCTGCGTTGGTGTAGAAGTGGGTTTCCAGTGGTGGAGTCAGCTGTGTGCAGTGGTGGCTGTGGGTTCTTTTATGTGCGACCGTAGTAATAGCTGCGCCCACTTCCTGTATGGGAGTGGAATGCAGTGAGGCTAATGGAACGCACGTCCACGTGCCGCGCCCCTGAAGGTAATACCGATCATTGAATACAAAAAAATTTCTCATACTACTGTATGGGGGTCCCTATATTTAATATGATATCCAAGCCACAGCATCCACCGTTACTTCACCACACCCATTCAGTGACAGCTCACCAAGTCAACCAGAGGAGTGGTGTAAGGAATTACACGTAGGCACTGACTCCACACCTTCACATCACAAGAAGCGGGTCCACAGGGTAGTGCAAGAATACGAGCAAGTCTTCAGCAAACATCCGCTAGACTTTGGGAGAATAAAAGGGGTCCATATTCATGGTTTAAGAACTTGGGTTCTAACGTGCCCAGAGTATGCTCCACTCTATGCTCCCTTTACAATCAGGCTCAGTCACCATGTGATAACGCTCTCAACTCTTTAGTTGCAGGCTTCCTTTTGCTTCACCTCCACTGGCTGTGCTGCCATTTCCTCTCACCCCCAGAAGGTATACTTTATTACACTATTTTCCTCTTTCCCTGTTCCCCCTTTTCCCATAACCTACCTTTATTTACAATTGTGGGGTATCTATATGATATTTACATCATAGTTTTATTCATTAGTGCGGAAGGGAAGAGTGCCCGTGAGAGTGTTAAACTGCGGAGAGCAGGAGGTTAAGCTGCCCCGACTTGCCACCATTGATAAGCTGTTCACAGTAGATACACATGCTATCCAAGTAGCAGCATCCACTATTACTGCACCCCACCCAGTCAGTGACTGCTCACCAAGTCAGCCAGAGGAGTGGTGTAAGGAATTACACGTAGGCACTGACTCCACACCTTCACATCACAAGAAGCGGGTCCACAGGGTAGTGCAAGAATACGAGCGAGCAAGTCTTCAGCAAACATCCGCTAGATTTTGGGGGAATAAAAGGGGTCCAACACTACATCCCCACAGGTGCACACCCACCCATCAAAGAGAGCTATAAGCCAATACCACCTTCACATTACCAGTGTACCAAGGACATGTTGAGCAACATGAAGGCGGCTGGGGTTATCCGTGACAGTTGTAGCCTTTGGGCAGCTCCGTTGGTCCTGTTAAAGAAGAAGGACAGCACCACTCCCCCGTATTGAGGAATCGCTAGCTGCATTGAGAACTGCAAATTATTTTTCTACCCTTGATCTCACTAGTCACTATTGGCTAGTGTCCGTTGCTGAGGCAGACCGGGGGAAGACCGCCTTTGCCACCCCTATGGCGCTGGAGGTCGGCAGACTGTTGTTCAAAAGCAGTGTCTGACGAACAAATTTGCTTCATCCTGAGGAACTGGCCAGTCGGTACGGCCCGGATGGTGGAGGGGGTATGAGCAGAAGAAGCATGCAGCAGTGCGTTGACTGATGTTTCCTTCCTATGGACGTCGGTCTGAACAATTCGCTCAGAACCGAATGAAATTTTAATATCCAGGAAGTCAACGCAACTGCTGCTATGCTTATGCGTCAATCTGATGTTAAAGGTGTTGTTATTAAGTTCCTCCATAAATGTCTCGAGCTGCTCCACAGTGCCCTGCCAAAAAATCAAAATATCATCAATATACCTTAGCCAGCACTGCACATGGGCGCCAGCCCCTGCACCTCCGTCACCAAAAACCAACCAATCCCAGTACCTCTGCCTTCTATCTAGGTGCCTTGAGTTATGTCCTGTAAACTGTCACAGCGACCCAGACACACATGTGTAGTAGGGGAATATCCCTGCTGAGATGCCAGTGCTAGAGCACTCGTTTGCTGTGGAGTTGAACGCTATGTGAGCAGTTCTTACCTTCAATGAGCAGAAGTCTCTTTTTTCAGATTTCAATATCTCTGTGGGTATCTGGCAGAAATATGGAATACTCTTTACTGCTAAGACCCTGTACACCACTCCCACTAAAGGGGGCTTTACACGCTGCGACATCGCTAATGCGGAGTCGTTGGGGTCACGGAATTTGTGACGCACATCCGGCCGCATTAGCGATGTTGCTGCGTGTGACACCGATGAGCGATTTTGCATCGTTGCAAAAACGTGCAAAATCGCTCATCGGTGACATGGGTCTCCATTCTCGATTATCGTTACTGCAGCAGTAACGATGTAGTTCGTCGCTCCTGCGGCAGCACACATCACTCCGTGTGACACCGCAGAAACGAGGAACCTCTCCTTACCTGCCTCCCAGCCGCTATGAGGAAGGAAGGAGGTGGGCGGGATGTTCCGGCCACTCATCTCCGCCCCTCCGCTGCTATTGGGCGGTCGCTCAGTGACGTCGCTGTGACGCCGCACGGACCGCCCCCTTAGAAAGGAGGCGGTTCGCCGGTCACAGCGACGTCGCCGGTCAGGTAAGTATGTGTGACGGGTCTGGTCGGTGTTGTGCGGCATGGGCAGCGATTTGCCCGTGTCGCGCAACAGATGGGGCGGGTACCCACACTAGCGATATCGGGACCGATATCGCAGTGTGTAAAGTAGCCTTTAGTCACATGACCAAGACTGTATCTGTGTCCCTACAACACACTTGAGACAAATGTGTGTGTGAGCCTGCATTGTGGGGTATATATAATATATTATAGAGCTGGGAAGGATCATTCTAAGCAGTGAGCTGTTCCAGTATTTGTAGGAAAATACCCAGTAGAAGCATCAAACACAGCACCAATACCTCCCATCAGTATCCCACCACAGTGCCATGTAACCCATGCCCTACACTCCCATCTACACCAATACTATACAGGCACAAACTAGTATATCTGACTAAAAGCCCCCAAAATATGAAGAACGGCCTATAGTTGAGTGTGGATATAAAATCTATGTGAGCAGAGCTAGAATAGAAATCACTGATCGCATTGAAGTCATTCTGACCATAAATCACCATGATATCAAGGTGAGGAGTTGTGTGTTACTGCTGGGAGGAAAGGGTTAACAGTGGAATATTAAGGTGCATTTCTGTGTGCAGTGTTACTAGTCAATGTAACAATTCAATATGAGCTGCTCTTGGTGCCGGGGGAGGGAGATGCTCTCCTGAGCAAGATAGATGGGGAATGAACATGATATCTATATAGTGTAAGGCAGGGGGTCTCAAACTCGGCTGGGTGTATGGGCCGCACAGAGGAAAAAAATAATTTGGGGGGCTGCATTCTTTGCAGGACAAAGTGACATTTTTATTGGTACCATATATATATATTTTTTTCACACACCTTTGGATGACTGATTTTCAACATTTTTCACTTGTTTATTATAACAAATGTGCACATTCTTTGGTTAAATCTAAAAAAAAAAAATTTGATGTTAAAAAAAAGTCATGCCTTATTTTGGTTTTTTTTACATTTTATCCCTTTCTTTTAACTAATAGTGTTACAATTATGACGCTAGCGTTTTGTGAAGGGAATGCTTTGCCTACTTCCGTGACTATGGCCTTCCGGAACTGCTGCATTTTGGCTGACCTCTCCGCCTCGGGAATAAGAGACATAAAGTTCTCCTTGTAGCGTGGGTCTAACAGTGTTACCAACCAGTAATGATTGTCGGCCAAGATGTTCTTAACGCGAGGGTCACGAGACAGGCAGCTTACCATAAAGTCATCCATGTGCGCCAGACTCTTAACAGCCATCACTTCAGTATCCAGACCAACACGATGACTGAACATGCTGTCCTCCTCCTTCTCCTCCTCCTCCTCCTCCTCCTCCTCATCATCTACCCTGTCCTCTGGCCAGCCACGCTGAACTGAGCATATGATTGGTATGCATGTCATATCCTCAATTTGGCCGGAGAGTTGCTCCATGTCTTCATCCTCCTCCTCGTCATAGTCCTCCACTGCACGTTGTGATGAGACGAGGCTGGACTGTGTGTTATCACCCACACCCACTACTGTTTCTTGCTCCAACTCATCGTGTTCCGCCTGCAATGCATCATGTTTGGTTTTGAGCAGAGACCGTTTTAGAAGGCAGAGAAGCGGTATGGTGACGCTAATAATGGCGTCATCGCCGCTCACCATCTTGGTGGAGTCCTCAAAGTTTTGGAGGATGGTACATAGGTCGGACATCCATCTCCACTCCTCAGGTGTTATGTGTGGAGTTTGACCCATTTCCCGACGGCTTAGGTGATGCAGGTACTCAACAACTGCCCTCTTCTGCTCACATATCCTGATCAACATGTGCAGAGTTGAATTCCAACGCGTGGGGACATCACACACCAGTCTGTGAGCCGGAAGATGCAAACGACGCTGAAAGCCGGCAAGGCCGGCTGAAGCAGTAGGTGACTTTCGAAAATGTGCAGACAGGCAGCGAACTTTTACCAGCAGATCAGACAGCTCTGGGTATGACTTTAGAAACCGCTGAACCACGAGGTTGAGCACATGGGCCATGCATGGAACATGTGTCAGCTGGCCTCGCCTCAAAGCCGCCACCAGGTTCCGGCCATTGTCACACACAACCTTTCCTGGCTTTAGGTTCAGAGGTGTTAGCCAGTGATCTGCATGCTGTTTTAGAGCTGTCCACACCTCTTCTGCATTGTGGGGTTTGTCACCTATGCAGATTAGCTGCAGCACAGTCTGTTGCCGCTTCGCCGAGGCAGTGCTGCAGTGCTTCCAGCTTGGGACTGGTGTGGAGGGTAAAGTGGATGAGGATGCGCAGGAGGAGGAGGAGGCTGAAGAGCATGACATTCCGGAGCTGTAGAGTGTGGGTGAAACCCTGACTGAGGTAGGGCCTGCAAACCTTGGTGTGGGAAGGACTTGTTCCGTTCCTCGCTCAAACTGGGTCCCAGCTGGGCTGGGCTGGGTCCCTACCCGGCTGGGTAGGGCGTTGTGGGGGGTTTGTCTATCTCCGTTTGAGGTGAGTTTGTTTAAGTTAGCCTTTCTTTGGCGTTTTTTGGAGCCCTGCGGGTTGGGGAGTTGGTATCGCCCAGTAAGGCGTTCCCCGGGGGCTTGGATTGGGGTGACATTATGTCAGTGGAAAACGGAGTTGAATTTTGGATTAGGAAATCGAAAACTGATCAGAGAGGTGTGGGTAGACTAGTCCGTTTGGGGATGGTTGTGGCATCTGATATGTGCCCGTTCAAGTGTCTCGGGAATTTTCAACAGATCCGTCCGAAGGTGGATGGCCCCTTATTATGTCACGAGGATGGGTCCTTTTTATCGAGATACCAATTTGTGAGTGTTTTTAGGGCATGTTTGAAGTCGTTGGGGTTAGATCCGAAGTCTTTCGGATTGGGGCAGCGACGGAGGCCTCTATATGCGGCCTACCGGAGGAGACAGTTAAGCAGATTGGTAGGTGGAAGTCGCAGCGCTTTAAGTCGTATGTACGTCCCCAGGTGGTTGTTGGCAATTGAGGGGAAAAGGGGGGGTATTAGGGTAGCAATGGGGGGGTGAGAGTGTGTGTTTTTTGTCAATTTGGTTTGGTGAGGCAATAAAATGGTGTCGTCTGTACATTTTGTATTGCAGAAGCACCCCCTCTTCCTTCCCTGGTCTGGATCCTTGGCCACTCTTATGTGTATTGGGGAGCCCGACGAGCGGACGCGAGATGGAACGGGAGACAGCTAGGTTTTGAGAAGGACCTGGCTCTCGTGCGATGGCTCGGTGTTCGGGGGTTAGGGTGGAACAGGGTGTTGCAGGAGGTGCATAGATACGCCCGGTTGGACAGACCTCCTGACATGTTAGTGTTGCATGCCGGGGGGAATGATTTGGGTGGGCGTCCTTTTCGAATCTTGATAAAGGACATCAAACATGATTTGTTACGGTTATGGGTGTCGTTTCCAGGTCTAACGATAGTCTGGTCGGAGATAGTAGCGAGAAAGAGTTGGCAGAAAGCGCGGTCAGTTGACAGGTTGAACAAGGCGCGGGCGAAGGTTAATAGGGCGATCTCGAAGTTTGTTAGTCGGAACGGGGGTATAGCAATACGGCATGTTGAGTTGGAAAGGACGGAAGAGGAATTTTGGTTGGCTGACGGGGTACACCTTAATGCGGTGGGAACTGACTTATGGGCTCTTGGCTTGCAGGGAGGTATTGAGAGGGCCCTTTGGTTGCGGGGGGTCTCAGGCACTTGAAGGGTTTCAAGGTGCCTTCGTTGTGGTGTTGTTTATTGGTGGGTCCTTGAAGTTGGTTTAAAATTGGTTCGGGGATTCATCCGGGTATGGATCCCCTCATTGGCAGAATTGATGGTCCCCTGGTGATTTTGGGGGGGAACCCCGACGGGGTATGTCGGGGCCCCTGGGGGTGTGGTTGGGGTTGACGGAGGATTAACCCTTACCATTTGGTGCTCCTGAGCCAGTGTGGGTAACGGCTGGGAGCAAGTTGAGGTTTTTTATTGCTCGGTTATGGGAATCACCAGGGTTTTGGTAGCTTCAAGGACCTTACCACATTGCAAATTTTATTGGTTATGTATTCTTGTTAATAAAATGGCTGCTATGGCCAAAATTATCCAAAGATAAATTTGTGTCTGTGTAATTACTTTTAAATAAGAAATGGGAATGGAGGTGTGGGGTATGAAAGGAAGACCGGAGTCAACAATTCCAGGGTCAAGCATGTTTATTTGCCTAAGCTTCGTTCCAGGGTAGAAAGGGTAAGAGTGCCTTTCAGAATTCGAAGTGGTCGGACTGTACGGGCCACCAAGAACTGCAGGAGAGCTTGAACATCTTCCCATGGATTTGCGACATCCTCCCTCATCAGTTACGTAGGTAAGCAGGTTCTCAGCATTGCAGCCCATTTGTTATCTTAAGTTAGTTAAGCGGGGTTAACTAACCTGTCAGTTCAGCCTCAGGTCTAAAGCAGAGGCCTGGACTCCACTCCTTACTCCTCACTCCACAACTCTCCTTAAAAACAACTGACTCCTTTTTCCTGCCCCGGGGTCTCCAGACCCCTAGGTGGGCGTTTCCTTCCGTCTGGTCCTGCCCACTGGTGTGCCTGTCTTTCCCTGGGGGAGGTGACTAGGGTTTTCTGGTTGGCTTTGTGTGACTTAGGTGACGGAAGTTGTTATGCGGGGGCCTATGTGTGACTACCTGCAGTGTCAGGGCGTCACATATGTATGTGTGTATGTCTGCTAAAGGAATCCGCACCGTCATATTTACAAACACAAAATGTTGACTCTATGCACAGAAGAGAGTCATTCTATTTACATGATTTGTGTTTTTTTACCTTTTAAAACTATCATTAAATGTTAAGTTTTAGTTAGGGATTTATGCTTCTGTCTGTCTCTCTCCCAGTCTCTGTAATCTGTCTGTCTCTGTGTGTCTCTATCTCTATCCATGTCTGTCTGTCTCTCTATCTCTGTCTGTCTCTCTGTGTCTGTCTGTCTCTCTCTCTCTTTGTGGCTGTCTGTTTCTATGTCTGTCTGTCTCTTTTCCAGGCCTGTCTCTTTTCCAGGTCTGTCTCTTTTCCAGGTCTGTCTCTTTCCCTGTCTGTCTGTCTCGTCCCCTGTCTGTCTCTTCCCCTGTCTGTCTCTTCCCCTGTCTGTCTCTGTATTTCTTTGTCTGTCTCTGTCTTTCTCTTCCCCTGTCTGTCTCTTTCCCTGTCTCTCTCTGCCTGTCTCTCTTTGTCTCTCTCTGTCTGACTCATTCCCCGTTTGTCTCTTTCCCTGTCTATCTCTGTATTTCTTTGTCTGTCTCTATCTGTCTGTCTCTCTCTGTCTGTCTCTTCCCCTGTCTGTCTCTTTCCCTGTCGGTCTGCCTTTTCTCCTGCCTGTCTCTGTATGTTTGTCTCTGTCTGTTTCCCTATCTGCCTCTGTCTCTTTCTCTGTCTCTGTCTGTCTGCCTTTTTTCCCTGTCTATCTCTGTCTGTCTCTTTCCCTGTCTGCCTCTGTCTGTTTGTCTCTGTCTCTTTCCCTGTCTGTCTATGCCTATCTGTCTCTGTCTGTTTGTCTCTCAGTCTGTGTCTGTCTCTCTCTATCTGTCTCCCCACTGACATCATATTATCTCACACATAAGCTTCTTATACTATGAATGTCCTTTGTTCTTATAGCAACCAATCACAGCTGCTATTAATAACTTGCAGCTCCCACCTCCATTCAGTTTAATGGAGGCAGGTTTTTTGGAGAGTAACTGTAAAGCGCGGGGTTAAATATTCCTGTTAAAACATAGTCTACGACGTTCCCTGAGTCACATGAGGTGTCTGCAAAATTTTGTGTTTGTAAATATGACGGTGCGGATTCCTTTAGCAGACATACACACATACATATGTGACGCCCTGACACTGCAGGTAGTCACACATAGGCCCCCGCATAACAACTTCCCTCACCTAAGTCACACAAAGCCAACCAGAAAATCCTAGTCACCTCCCCCAGGGAAAGACAGGCACACCAGTGGGCAGGACCAGACGGAAGGAAACGCCCACCTAGGGGTCTGGAGACCCCGGGGCAGGAAAAAGGAGTCAGTTGTTTTTAAGGAGAGTTGTGGAGTGAGGAGTAAGGAGTGGAGTCCAGGCCTCTGCTTTAGACCTGAGGCTGAACTGACAGGTTAGTTAACCCCGCTTAACTAACTTAAGACAACAAATGGGCTGCAATGCTGAGAACCTGCTTACCTACGTAACTGATGAGGGAGGATGTCGCAAATCCATGGGAAGATGTTCAAGCTCTCCTGCAGTTCTTGGTGGCCCGTACAGTCCGACCACTTCGAATTCTGAAAGGCACTCTTACCCTTTCTACCCTGGAACGAAGCTTAGGCAAATAAACATGCTTGACCCTGGAATTGTTGACTCCGGTCTTCCTTTCATACCCCACACCTCCATTCCCATTTCTTATTTAAAAGTAATTACACAGACACAAATTTATCTTTGGATAATTTTGGCCATAGCAGCCATTTTATTAACAAGAATACATAACCAATAAAATTTGCAATGTGGTAAGGTCCTTGAAGCTACCAAAACCCTGGTGATTCCCATAACCGAGCAATAAAAAACCTCAACTTGCTCCCAGCCGTTACCCACACTGGCTCAGGAGCACCAAATGGTAAGGGTTAATCCTCCGTCAACCCCAACCACACCCCCAGGGGCCCCGACATACCCCGTCGGGGTTCCCCCCCAAAATCACCAGGGGACCATCAATTCTGCCAATGAGGGGATCCATACCCGGATGAATCCCCGAACCAATTTTAAACCAACTTCAAGGACCCACCAATAAACAACACCACAACGAAGGCACCTTGAAACCCTTCAAGTGCCTGAGACCCCCCGCAACCAAAGGGCCCTCTCAATACCTCCCTGCAAGCCAAGAGCCCATAAGTCAGTTCCCACCGCATTAAGGTGTACCCCGTCAGCCAACCAAAATTCCTCTTCCGTCCTTTCCAACTCAACATGCCGTATTGCTATACCCCCGTTCCGACTAACAAACTTCGAGATCGCCCTATTAACCTTCGCCCGCGCCTTGTTCAACCTGTCAACTGACCGCGCTTTCTGCCAACTCTTTCTCGCTACTATCTCCGACCAGACTATCGTTAGACCTGGAAACGACACCCATAACCGTAACAAATCATGTTTGATGTCCTTTATCAAGATTCGAAAAGGACGCCCACCCAAATCATTCCCCCCGGCATGCAACACTAAGATGTCAGGAGGTCTGTCCAACCGGGCGTATCTATGCACCTCCTGCAACACCCTGTTCCACCCTAACCCCCGAACACCGAGCCATCGCACGAGAGCCAGGTCCTTCTCAAAACCTAGCTGTCTCCCGTTCCATCTCGCGTCCGCTCGTCGGGCTCCCCAATACACATAAGAGTGGCCAAGGATCCAGACCAGGGAAGGAAGGGGGGGTGCTTCTGCAATACAAAATGTACAGACGACACCATTTTATTGCCTCACCAAACCAAATTGACAAAAAACACACACTCTCCCCCCCCCCCATTGCTACCCTAATACCCCCCCCTTTTCCCCTCAATTGCCAACAACCACCTGGGGACGTACATACGACTTAAAGCGCTGCGACTTCCACCTACCAATCTGCTTAACTGTCTCCTCCGGTAGGCCGCACATAGAGGCCTCCGTCGCTGCCCCAATCCGAAAGACTTCGGATCTAACCCCAACGACTTCAAACATGCCCTAAAAACACTCACAAATTGGTATCTCGATAAAAAGGACCCATCCTCGTGACATAATAAGGGGCCATCCACCTTCGGACGGATCTGTTGAAAATTCCCGAGACACTTGAACGGGCACATATCAGATGCCACAACCATCCCCAAACGGACTAGTCTACCCACACCTCTCTGATCAGTTTTCGATTTCCTAATCCAAAATTCAACTCCGTTTTCCACTGACAATGTCACCCCAATCCAAGCCCCCGGGGAACGCCTTACTGGGCGATACCAACTCCCCAACCCGCAGGGCTCCAAAAAACGCCAAAGAAAAGGCTAACTTAAACAAACTCACCTCAAACGGAGATAGACAAACCCCCCACAACGCCCTACCCAGCCCAGCCCAGCTGGGACCCAGTTTGAGCGAGGAACGGAACAAGTCCTTCCCACACCAAGGTTTGCAGGCCCTACCTCAGTCAGGGTTTCACCCACACTCTACAGCTCCGGAATGTCATGCTCTTCAGCCTCCTCCTCCTCCTGCGCATCCTCATCCACTTTACCCTCCACACCAGTCCCAAGCTGGAAGCACTGCAGCACTGCCTCGGCGAAGCGGCAACAGGCTGTGCTGCAGCTAATCTGCATAAGTGACAAATCCCACAATGCAGAAGAGGTGTGGACAGCTCTAAAACAGCATGCAGATCACTGGCTCACACCTCTGAACCTAAAGCCAGGAAAGGTTGTGTGTGACAATGGCCGGAACCTAGTGGCGGCTTTGAGGCGAGGCCAGCTGACACATGTTCCATGCATGGCCCATGTGCTCAACCTCGTGGTTCAGCGGTTTCTAAAGTCATACCCAGAGCTGTCTCATCTGCTGGTAAAAGTTCGCCGCCTGTCTGCACATTTTCGAAAGTCACCTACTGCTTCAGCCGGCCTTGCCGGCTTTCAGCGTCATTTGCATCTTCCGGCTCACAGACTGGTGTGTGATGTCCCCACGCGTTGGAATTCAACTCTGCACATGTTGATCAGGATATGTGAGCAGAAGAGGGCAGTTGTTGAGTACCTGCATCACCTAAGCCGTCGGGAAATGGGTCAAACTCCACACATAACACCTGAGGAGTGGAGATGGATGTCCGACCTATGTACCATCCTCCAAAACTTTGAGGACTCCACCAAGATGGTGAGCGGCGATGACGCCATTATTAGCGTCACCATACCGCTTCTCTGCCTTCTAAAACGGTCTCTGCTCAAAACCAAACATGATGCATTGCAGGCGGAACACGATGAGTTGGAGCAAGAAACAGTAGTGGGTGTGGGTGATAACACATAGCCCAGCCTCGTCTCATCACAACGTGCAGTGGAGGACTATGACGAGGAGGAAGATGAAGACATGGAGCAACTCTCCGGCCAAATTGAGGATATGACATGCATACCAGTCATATGCTCAGTTCAGCGTGGCTGGCCAGAGGACAGGGTAGATGAGGAGGAGGAGGAGAAGGAGGAGGACAGCATGTTCAGTCATCGTGTTGGTCTGGATACTGAAGTGATGGCTGTTAAGAGTCTGGCGCACATGGATGACTTTATGGTAAGCTGCCTGTCTCGTGACCCTCGCGTTAAGAACATCTTGGCCGACAATCATTACTGGTTGGTAACACTGTTAGACCCACGCTACAAGGAGAACTTTATGTCTCTTATTCCCGAGGCGGAGAGGTCAGCCAAAATGCAGCAGTTCCGGAAGGCCATAGTCACGGAAATAGGCAAAGCATTCCCTTCACAAAACGCTAGCGTCATAATTGTAACACTATTAGTTAAAAGAAAGGGATAAAATGTAAAAAAAAACAAAATAAGGCATGACTTTTTTTTAACATCACATTTATTTTTTTTAGATTTAACCAAAGAATGTGCACATTTGTTATAATAAACAAGTGAAAAATGTTGAAAATCAGTCATCCAAAGGTGTGTGAAAAAAATATATACATATATGGTACCAATAAAAATGTCACTTTGTCTTGCAAAGAATGCAGCCCCCCAAATTATTTTTTTCCTCTGTGCGGCCCATACACCCAGCCGAGTTTGAGACCCCCTGCCTTATGTTCATTCCCCATCTATCTTGCTCAGGAGAGCATCTCCCTCCCCCGGCACCAAGAGCAGCTCATACTGAATTGTTACATTGACTAGTAATGTGAAGCCCCACAGGTGTTGTGCAGCTGCATTACCTTCAGGGACTCCACGCTGCTGGATCTGGATCACAGGTAGGAGATCTTCTCTGTAGTCGTGACGCCACTCTCAGATTTGCGGTCAGTGGGGACCGCCACTGCAGGTTAAGGGCTGCCTGGGGCTGATGGTGGGTGCAGTCGGATGTAGTGTCCTCCTGAGAGTGAGGCAAGCCCCAGGGCCCTGTGTAGTTGTGTAGAACTACAAGGCGCAGAATGACTCCACACAAGCAGGATGTCTTTCAGGGTTTTTACTCACAGTTGATGGCAGGGTGAGTGACCCGGGCATAGCTGGGATGAACCAGGTGGGAACCAGGTGTCCTTCAGGCTGACTTGTGAGGGTGACTACTAACTCGCCTTCCTTAGCCCTTGTTGGTTTGGGGTAACCCCGACTTTTAGTCCCTATGGGGGTCACCCAGGGAAGATGCTGCAGCCTCTCTCCCCTTCGTTTGCCGTGTGCTTGTCGCCTGGACCAGGCCACTCCAGCTGCTTGCCTCCTGTGACCTATGGGCCCTAACTGTGGCTACGTGGCTGCGGCTTTTAGTTGTTGTGGTGTGGGCTTTGAGGGCCCCACACCGGCAGGTTTAGCAAAAGAAAGATGGATCTATCTCCGCTCCGGGATCTGCCGCCCGTTTGGGCCTGGTACTCTCTAGCAGTCTCCTTACTTCCCACTCCGTGCCCTCTCTTTAGCTGAAGATGGATTTCGGGTAGCACTCCTAGTTGACCGTTCTCCCCCGTCAATAGCCACTGCGCGGGCGCTGTTAGACAGCACAAGCCCCACAGGTCTGCTCCTCACTGAGCCCTATGGAGTTCTGCCCTAACCGACTCACTGCCCCTCCTCTCCTGTTCTTGCCTACGCCACTTAGTAACCAGACTCTCTTACCACACCCCTTGAGAGGAGATGGAGGCCGTGCTCATGCTTCGCCCCCTCCTGGGATCCCCAGGGGTCCTCTCATAGGTACATGTGTGAGACCTGATCACTATGCGCCTGTGTTCCACACCCCGGTCAGCCTTCCGGATTACCTGTATTGTACTGTCCCCAGCATGGGTGCAGTACTCAGTGGTGCCTGACCAGGTCAGGGGCGCCACATTCCCCCTTAGTTATCACCAGCACGTCCTCGGGCTGCAAGACAACATTTTAAATGCATAAAACATTAAAACATGGTAAAACATTTTAAGATCACCAGGTATCATACATCACCACCCTCCACCCACAAGTCCGTTAACCCACCCAAAACCCTTTCAGGAGGCAGGTCACCGGTTTCTTTTGGTAACCAGGTCTGGGCCATCCACTTCCCCAGACCTTTCCTCCAATCTGCCTCTCCCGTTGGCCGCGCCTTCAGCCACTTCTGGCAGGATGTAGAGGCGGCTTTCATGGGCTGGTGGTTTCAGGGTATACCTGGCCCGGTGGATCCGCGCCTTCAGCCTCTTCTGGCAGGATGTAGAGGCGGCCTCCACAGTTGGTGCTGACCAGGTACCCTCTTTGTGGTGGAGAGCCAGGCCCCATAAACAGGCATGCTCTCTGGTCGCAGGCGAGCCAAGGCCCTATATACGGACGGACTCCTCCTGGTCGCAGACGAGCCAAGCCCCTAAACAGGCTGGCTCTGGTGGTGGTGCCTCTGGTGTAACTATTTACACTGCGAGAGTTTGTGGCTATAGCCAGTTCATAGCCTTAAGGTTTATGGTTTTCTCACAATAGTTTTTGTGGGCACATGCTTAAACTTGAGAACGTTGCAAAACAAACTTTTCAAAACTTGTAACTTCTGTGCTTTATGTGGATTCCTCTACTCCTCCATACCAGGGCTTTGGCCGGTAGGGCTGCGGCACCTGCTGCTTTCTTGCTCTTTGTCGTCGTCGGAGGTAGTCTCATCTGTAGGTTCCTTGTCTTTTCTTTCTTGATCTTCATCTGTTTCCTTTTCTGCATCTGTTTCTTTATCTTTAGGACATGGTGCAACATCCAGTGCATACCATCCTCTTTCTCCTTGATGCATAGTGAACTGTACTGAGTCTCCAATTTTCAAATTCCTTCCAGGGTGTCCTCTGGGCAAGTGGGCTCTCACATCCCTTCTATTAACGAAAATTCCTTCTTTCATGCCTCGTGCCACAATAAAGCCGTATCCGCTTTTCAAATTAAAGTCCTCCACAACTCCTCTACAAAGGGGTCCTCTAGCCTGTGCCTTGGCTCTTCTCAGGAACTTTTTCTCTTGTAGATCTCTGGCCGTAACTTCTCTCTGCTCTGGGAATGGCGATGCAGGGGACAGTGTTGTTCTATTACGACGCCGTGTCTTACGGGCTGGATCTTGCTTGGTTGCTGTTACTTCGCTGCCTGCAGGCCCCCAGGTAAGGTTGCTGGACAAATCTTCCTCAGCCGATGGGGTCAGGTCTTCTTCATCCCAGCGGGAATATGGTAGCATCTCCGGCTCTGGGCATGGATCCACTGCTGGTGGCTCCTGAGTCAGCTCCTTAGCTTCTTGCCCTCCTCTCCCCCTTAGTTCTTCGCTGCACTCTGCTTGTGGCAGCGCTGGGGATGAGTGTTCCTCAGCTGGCCCAGGCGGTGGACTCTTCGGCGTGGTTGCTGCCGGGATTGCCTTAGGAGTGTGCGGAGGGAGCATGTACTGGTCCACCATCTCCTGTGGGAACTTGGCCTCCAGGTCAGCCTTCAGCTGCCAGTATGCGGGGTCCTCCCCCAGCGTGGATTTCCTAGCAGGGAGCTCCTTAGCCTGGGGAGCGGTGTCTGCTCTGGCCCTACAGGCCGGGGTAAATGAGGGTACGTCTGTCTTTTCTTGGCGGACCGCGCCTGGCATGGCGGCGGCCTGGTCTTGGCGGGCCGCGCCTGGCATGGCGGCGGCCTGGTCTTGGCGGGCCGCGCCTGGCATGGCGGCGGCCTGGATCGGCGTTGCAGCCTCGCTGGGATCCGTGCAGGTGGAGCTGGGCGTCGCTGCGGTGATCGGGGCTTGGCGGGCCGCACCTGGCGTGGCTGCGGCCTGGTTCAGCATCTCACTGGCGGCGCGGACGAGCGTCGCGGCTGCGGTGGGATCTTGGCGGACTGGGCTCAGCAGGGTGGCAGCCTGGGTCAGCGTCACACCTGCGGCACGGATGAGTATCGCCGTGGCAGTCGGGCCTTTGCGGGCTAGGCGGGGCATCGCTGCGGCGGCCTGGATTTGGCGGGCCGCATCTAGCGTGGCTGCGGCCTCGCTCGGCGTCGCCGCGCCGGGCGCCTCTTCTGGGACCGCGGGCGTAGCTGCAGGGGTCGGAGCACTTGCGCTGGCCGGGGCATCTCTGGACTCACCCATCTGTGGCAGCATCGGGGTCTGAGTCGTCGCCGCTCGGTCTGGCAGGCGTCGCGCGACTCCCTCCTCGTAGGTCCGCACCGCCGCAGCCATCTCCAGGAGCTCCGTGCGTCCCTCACTGAGCTGTCGTACAATCCTAGCCTCCAGCTGGTCGCAGAAGATAGCGAGCTCCCGGCACCACCAGGCAGCAGAGCCTGGCTCTGGGTATCCGCGTCTGGACTCCATTTTCTCTAGCACACTGCTGGGTTCTCTTCTGCTCCGCCGTCTCTGGACGCTTCCGCTTTCTTCACCAGCGAGGTCCGAACTCTGCAGGGGATCTCTGGGTAGCCACACCTCTTCGTGGGCGGTAACTTCTTCCAGCGCGGGCTGCTGTTGTTTTTCAGCGCGCTTTTCATGGTGGCAATATGGCGGCGCTTCCAATTTTTCAAGCGGACCGCCCAGGCACATGGTCACCTGTCTGAACAGGTCTAGTCCTTATCCTGTTCGTGACGCCAGATGTGAAGCCCCACAGGTGTTGTGCAGCTGCATTACCTTCAGGGACTCCACGCTGCTGGATCTGGATCACAGGTAGGAGATCTTCTCTGTAGTCGTGACGCCACTCTCAGATTTGCGGTCAGTGGGGACCGCCACTGCAGGTTAAGGGCTGCCTGGGGCTGATGGTGGGTGCAGTCGGATGTAGTGTCCTCCTGAGAGTGAGGCAAGCCCCAGGGCCCTGTGTAGTTGTGTAGAACTACAAGGCGCAGAATGACTCCACACAAGCAGGATGTCTTTCAGGGTTTTTACTCACAGTTGATGGCAGGGTGAGTGACCCGGGCATAGCTGGGATGAACCAGGTGGGAACCAGGTGTCCTTCAGGCTGACTTGTGAGGGTGACTACTAACTCGCCTTCCTTAGCCCTTGTTGGTTTGGGGTAACCCCGACTTTTAGTCCCTATGGGGGTCACCCAGGGAAGATGCTGCAGCCTCTCTCCCCTTCGTTTGCCGTGTGCTTGTCGCCTGGACCAGGCCACTCCAGCTGCTTGCCTCCTGTGACCTATGGGCCCTAACTGTGGCTACGTGGCTGCGGCTTTTAGTTGTTGTGGTGTGGGCTTTGAGGGCCCCACACCGGCAGGTTTAGCAAAAGAAAGATGGATCTATCTCCGCTCCGGGATCTGCCGCCCGTTTGGGCCTGGTACTCTCTAGCAGTCTCCTTACTTCCCACTCCGTGCCATCTCTTTAGCTGAAGATGGATTTTGGGTAGCACTCCTAGTTGACCGTTCTCCCCCGTCAATAGCCACTGCGCGGGCGCTGTTAGACAGCACAAGCCCCACAGGTCTGCTCCTCACTGAGCCCTATGGAGTTCTGCCCTAACCGACTCACTGCCCCTCCTCTCCTGTTCTTGCCTACGCCACTTAGTAACCAGACTCTCTTACCACACCCCTTGAGAGGAGATGGAGGCCGTGCTCATGCTTCGCCCCCTCCTGGGATCCCCAGGGGTCCTCTCATAGGTACATGTGTGAGACCTGATCACTATGCGCCTGTGTTCCACACCCCGGTCAGCCTTCCGGATTACCTGTATTGTACTGTCCCCAGCATGGGTGCAGTACTCAGTGGTGCCTGACCAGGTCAGGGGCGCCACAGTAACACTGCACACAGAAATGCACCTTAATATTCCACTGTTAACCCTTTCCTCCCAGCAGTAACACACAACTCCTCACCTTGATATCATGGTGATTTATGGTCAGAATGACTTCAATGCGATCAGTGATTTCTATTCTAGCTCTGCTCACATAGATTTTATATCCACACTCAACTATAGGCCGTTCTTCATATTTTGGGGGCTTTTAGTCAGATATACTAGTTTGTGCCTGTATAGTATTGGTGTAGATGGGAGTGTAGGGCATGGGTTACATGGCACTGTGGTGGGATACTGATGGGAGGTATTGGTGCTGTGTTTGATGCTTCTACTGGGTATTTTCCTACAAATACTGGAACAGCTCACTGCTTAGAATGATCCTTCCCAGCTCTATAATATATTATATATACCCCACAATGCAGGCTCACACACACATTTGTCTCAAGTGTGTTGTAGGGACACAGATACAGTCTTGGTCATGTGACTAAAGGCTACTTTACACACTGCGATATCGGTCCCGATATCGCTAGTGTGGGTACCCGCCCCCATCTGTTGCGCGACACGGGTAAATCGCTGCCCATGCCGCACAACACCGACCAGACCCGTCACACATACTTACCTGCCCGGCGACGTCGCTGTGACCGGCGAACCGCCTCCTTTCTATCTATCTAATACGATGACAACAGCTCTCCATACCTGCAGTCCACCACAAGGACCACCCTCTCTAATCCCTGAAAAATGAAATCATCCTCAGTGACGAAGAGAGGGGGCTAAGCGCCCCCATGGTCTCAGAGCATTAACTCTTCTAAGAGTCCTAAGAGTCCTGCTCACACTGATGGGGTGCAGCTGTGGGACCCTATTTTCAGAGATGATGTCCTCCACCCAACTCTCAAAAAGCTGAAAGGGTCTTCAGTAGAGATGGATAGTCGAGCTGGGCTATCAGACGGTCATCTCTGTAGCTGTAGTGTCATTTTTCCTATGGTCCAATGTGTAAATTAAACAAAAAAGTGCACGTTTGTTATGATGTCCAAGATGGGGACCAGGATGTGGACATAATAAAAAATTAGGGAACATGATAGGAGACATTTCTACAATACATATAATCATTCTTATCTATCTAATACGATGACAACAGCTCTCCATACCTGCAGTCCACCACAAGGACCACCCTCTCTAATCCCTGAAAAATGAAATCATCCTCAGTGACGAAGAGAGGGGGCCAAGCGCCCCCCATGGTACCAGAGCATTGACTCTTCTAAGAGTCCTAAGAGTCCTGCTCACACTGATGGGGTGAAGCTCTGGGACCCTATTTTCAGAGATGATGTCCTCCACCCGACTCTCAAAAAGCTGAAAGGGTCTTCAGTAGAGATGGATAGTCGAGCTGGGCTATCAGACGGTCACCTATGTAGCTGTAGTGTCATTTTTCCTATGGTCCAATGTGTAAATTAAACAAAAAAGTGCACGTTTGTTATGATGTCCAAGATGGGGACCAGGATGTGGACATAATAAGAAATTAGGGAACATGATAGGAGACATTTCTACAATACATATAATCATTCTTATCTATCTAATACGATGACAACAGCTCTCCATACCTGCAGTCCACCACAAGGACCACCCTCTCTAATCCCTGAAAAATGAAATCATCCTCAGTGACGAAGAGAGGGGGCTAAGTGCCCCCAATGGTCTCAGAGCATTGACTCTTCTAAGAGTCCTAAGAGTCCTGCTCACACTGATGGGGTGCAGCTGTGGGACCCTATTTTCAGAGATGATGTCCTCCACCCAACTCTCAAAAAGCTGAATGGGTCTTCAGTAGAGATGGATAGTCGAGCTGGGCTATCAGACGGTCACCTCTGTAGCTGTAGTGTCATTTTTCCTATGGTCCAATGTGTAAATTAAACAAAAAAGTGCACGTTTGTTATGATGTCCAAGATGGGGACCAGGATGTGGACATAATAAAAAATTAGGGAACATGATAGGAGACATTTCTACAATACATATAATCATTCTTATCTATCTAATACGATGACAACAGCTCTCCATACCTGCAGTCCACCACAAGGACCACCCTCTCTAATCCCTGAAAAATGAAATCATCCTCAGTGACGAAGAGAGGGGGCTAAGCGCCCCCATGGTCTCAGAGCATTAACTCTTCTAAGATTCCTAAGAGTCCTGCTCACACTGATGGGGTGCAGCTGTGGGACCCTATTTTCAGGGATGATGTCCTCCACCCAACTCTCAAAAAGCTGAAAGGGTCTTCAGTAGAGATGGATAGTCGAGCTAGGCTATCAGACGGTCACCTCTGTAGCTGTAGTGTCATTTTTCCTATGGTCCAATGTGTAAATTAAACAAAAAAGTGCACGTTTGTTATGATGTCCAAGATGGGGACCAGGATGTGGACATAATAAAAAATTAGGGAACATGATAGGAGACATTTCTACAATACATATAATCATTCTTATCTATCTAATACGATGACAACAGCTCTCCATACCTGCAGTCCACCACAAGGACCACCCTCTCTAATCCCTGAAAAATGAAATCATCCTCAGTGACGAAGAGAGGGGGCCAAGCGCCCCCCATGGTACCAGAGCATTGACTCTTCTAAGAGTCCTAAGAGTCCTGCTCACACTGATGGGGTGAAGCTGTGGGACCCTATTTTCAGAGATGATGTCCTCCACCCGACTCTCAAAAAGCTGAAAGGGTCTTCAGTAGAGATGGATAGTCGAGCTGGGCTATCAGACGGTCACCTCTGTAGCTGTAGTGTCATTTTTCCTATGGTCCAATGTGTAAATTAAACAAAAAAGTGTACGTTTGTTATGATGTCCAAGATGGGGACCAGGATGTGGACATAATAAAAAATTAGGGAACATGATAGGAGACATTTCTACAATACATATAATCATTCTTATCTATCTAATACGATGACAACAGCTCTCCATACCTGCAGTCCACCACAAGGACCACCCTCTCTAATCCCTGAAAAATGAAATCATCCTCAGTGACGAAGAGAGGGGGCTAAGCGCCCCCATGGTCTCAGAGCATTAACTCTTCTAAGAGTCCTAAGAGTCCTGCTCACACTGATGGGGTGCAGCTGTGGGACCCTATTTTCAGAGATGATGTCCTCCACCCAACTCTCAAAAAGCTGAAAGGGTCTTCAGTAGAGATGGATAGTCGAGCTGGGCTATCAGACGGTCACCTCTGTAGCTGTAGTGTCATTTTTCCTATGGTCCAATGTGTAAATTAAACAAAAAAGTGCACGTTTGTTATGATGTCCAAGATGGGGACCAGGATGTGGACATAATAAAAAATTAGGGAACATGATAGGAGACATTTCTACAATACATATAATCATTCTTATCTATCTAATACGATGACAACAGCTCTCCATACCTGCAGTCCACCACAAGGACCACCCTCTCTAATCCCTGAAAAATGAAATCATCCTCAGTGACGAAGAGAGGGGGCCAAGCGCCCCCCATGGTACCAGAGCATTGACTCTTCTAAGAGTCCTAAGAGTCCTGCTCACACTGATGGGGTGAAGCTGTGGGACCCTATTTTCAGAGATGATGTCCTCCACCCAACTCTCAAAAAGCTGAAAGGGTCTTCAGTAGAGATGGATAGTCGAGCTGGGCTATCAGACGGTCACCTCTGTAGCTGTAGTGTCATTTTTCCTATGGTCCAATGTGTAAATTAAACAAAAAAGTGCACGTTTGTTATGATGTCCAAGATGGGGACCAGGATGTGGACATAATAAGAAATTAGGGAACATGATAGGAGACATTTCTACAATACATATAATCATTCTTATCTATCTAATACGATCACAACAGCTCTCCATACCTGCAGTCCACCACAAGGACCACTCTCTCTAATCCCTGAAAAATTAAATCATCCTCAGTGACGAAGAGAGGGGGCTAAGCGCCCCCATGGTCTCAGAGCATTGACTCTTCTAAGAGTCCTAAGATTCCTGCTCACACTGATGGGGTGCAGCTGTGGGACCCTATTTTCAGAGATGATGTCCTCCACCCAACTCTCAAAAAGCTGAAAGGGTCTTCAGTAGAGATGGATAGTCGAGCTGGGCTATCAGACGGTCACCTCTGTAGCTGTAGTGTCATTTTTCCTATGGTCCAATGTGTAAATTAAACAAAAAAGTGCACGTTTGTTATGATTTCCAAGATGGGGACCAGGATGTGGACATAATAAAAAAATAGGGAACATGATAGGAGACATTTCTACAATACATAT
>NW_027441979.1:300000-440266 GCF_048569485.1 Anomaloglossus baeobatrachus | reverse complement strand
CTAGATGTAGTACCATGTCCCAAAGAAGAAAGGAAAGACAGCCATAAAGAAAGAAAAGACAAAGAACCTACTGAAGAGACAACTACAGATGAGGAAAAAGGTCAAGAAAGCAACAGGTGCCGCAGCCCTACAGGCCCAAGCCCTGGTGAAGAGGAATCTGCCTAAGTTTAAGTAAAGTACAGCAAGTTTTGACCAGTTTGGAAAGTTTGTTTTGCAACGTTTTAAAAGTTCAAGTATGTGCCCACATAAACTGATGTGAGAAATGAACCTTAAGGCTATGAACTGGCTATAGCCACAAACTCTCGCAGTGTAAATAGTTACACCAGAGGGCACCACCGCCACCAGAGTCAGCCTGTTTAGGGGCTTGGCTCGTCTGCAACCAGGAGGAGCCCGTCCGTATATAGGGCCTTGGCTCACCTGCGACCAGAGAGCATGCCTGTTTATGGGGCCTGGCTCTCCACCACAAAGAGGGTACCTGGTCAGCACCAACTGTGGAGGCCGCCTCTGCATCCTGCCAGAAGAGGCTGAAGGCGCGGATCCACCAGGCCAGGTATACCCTGAAACCACCAGCCCATGTAAGCCGCCTCTACATCCTGCCAGAAGTGGCTGAAGTCGCGGCCAACGTGAAAGGGTTTTGGGTGGGTTAACGGACTTGTGGGTGGAGGGTGGTGATGTATGGTACCTGGTGCTTTTAAAAAATGTTTTACATGTTTTAATGTTTTATGCATTTTAAAATGTTGTCTTGCAGCCCGAGGACGTGCTGGTGATAACTAAGGGGGAATGTGGCGCCCCTGACCTGGTCAGGCACCACTGAGTACTGCACCCATGCTGGGGACAGTACAACACAGGTAATCCAGAAGGCTGACCGGGGTGTGGAACACAGGCGCATAGTGATCAGGTCTCACACATGTACCCATGAGAGGACCCCTGGGGATCCCAGGAGGGGGAAAAGCCTTCACCTTCACTGGAATAGTGGAGGGGGCCAAAAGCCTCCATCTCCTCTCAAGGGGTGTGGTAAGAGAATCTGGTTGCTAGGTGGCGTAGGCAAGAACAGGAGAGGAGGAGCAGTGAGCCAGTTCAGGGCAGAGTCCAGGGAGCTCCGAGGAGAGCTGACCCCTTCCCCTGGGCTGCTGGAGTCTGACAGCGTCCGCGCAGTGGCTACCGACGGGGGAGAACGGTCACCTAGGAGTGCTACCCGAAACCCATCTCCAGCTAGAGAGAGAGCACAGAGTGGGAAGTAAGGAGACTGCTAGGGAGAACCAGGCCCAAACGGGCGGCAGATCCCGAAGCGGAGATAGATCCAGCTTTCTTTTGCTAAACCTGCCGGTGTGGGGCTCTCAAAGCCCACGCCACAACACCACAAAAGCCGCAGCCACGTAGCCACAGTTAGGGCCCATAGCTCACAGGAGGCAAGCAGCTGGAGTGAGCTGGTCCAGGCAACAAGCACACGGCAAACGAAGGGGAGTGAGGCTTCAGCAACTTCCCTGGGTGACCCCCATAGGGACTCAAAGTCGGGGTCACCCCAAACCACCAAGGGCTAAGGAAGGCGAGTTAGTAGTCACCCTCACAAGTCAGCCTGAAGGACACCTGGTTCCCGCCTGGTTCATCCCAGCTACGCCCGGGTTACTAACCCTGCCACCTGAAGTGAGTAAAAACCCTGAAAGACATTCTGCCTGTGTGGAGTTATTCTGCGCCTTGTGGTACTACGCACCTACACAGGGCCCTGGGGCTTGCCTCACTCTCAGGAGGCTATTCCAACTAACTGCACTCACCATCAGCCCCAGGCGTCCCTCAACCTGCAGTGGCGGTCCCCACTGACCGCAATACTGAGAGTGGCGTCACGACAATCAAGAAGAAGATCCCCTACCTGTGACCAGATCCAGCCGAGTGGAGTCCCTGAAGGTAATGCACCGACACTACACCTGTGGGGCTTCACACCACTACGCGTAAAGGCAGCATTTCGGTAGCCAACAGCTTACAGAGGGATAGAGTCAACCACTTAGCTTTGTCATGGGTCGCAGTAAGTGGCCTTTTATTTGACCACATCTGAGGGAAAGAGATCTGGCTGCTGTCTGTAGACGGTGTTGAGTAGGGTGTCCCTGGAAAAATGCAGGTTTGTGAGAAAAGTGCAGGCGGAGACATGATGTTGCCTTCATCTTGCCTTCAGATCTGTTCATCTTGTATCATTTTTAAAAAACACATCAAGCAAGGGTTACTCCAAGCGGAGTCTACCTTTTTTCCCAACATTGGGCACACAGACACCCCATCAGTGGCAGCACTTGTGCCCTAGTTGCAAACAGGATGTTTTGATTTGCATCAAGCACATTCCAAATCCACAAGCATTTACTCTCCCCAGGATGACACAGGGGTAGTAAATTCCTTCTGGATCCATGACTTGTTCATTTTGATGAACGTCAGTGTGTCCACATTGTCACTGGACAGACGCGTGCGCTTATCTGTCAGCACACACCCAGCAGCACTGAAGAAGACACGTTCAGAGACAACGCTGGCAGCTGCACACGACAAAATCTCCAAGGCGTAACTGGAGAGCTCTGTCAATTTTTCTAGATTTGAAGCCCAAAAGGAGCAAGGCTCCATTTGCAAAGTCATTGCATCGATGTTCATTTGGAGATACTCCTGTATCATCCTCTCCATCCGTTGACTATGTGTCAGACTTGTTGTCTCTGGTGGCCTTGCAAAGGAGGGTCTAAAAAAATTATGAAAATATTCCATAAAATTGCTGTTACCAGCACCAGATACGGTCCTACTGGTACGGGTAGACTGTTGAAGATGACGATGCCGTCCCATGTTTGTCAAGTTACAACTGGGAGAATCACTCCCTTCACCTGCACGGTTGTTTGGTGTAAAAGCCGAGCTAAGATCGAGTAACAGCTTATGCTGATACTCCAGCATACGTGCGTCCCTTTCTATGGGTGGAATTATGTCACAAAATTTGGACTTGTCCCGGGGATCTAATAGTGTGGCAAGCCAGTAGTCATCATCACTTCTAATTTTGACAATCCGAGGGTCATGTTGGAGGTAGTGCAACAAGAAGGCACTCATGTGTCTTGCGCAGCCATGCGGACCAAGTCCACGCTGTGTTTGTGGCATAGAGGTGCTAACCGTTCTTTCTTCCTCTGACATCTCCCCCCAACCTCTTTCAACTGAATTTTGACCAAGGTCTCCCTCATCCGCTGAGTCTTCCATGTCCATGGACAGTTCGTCCTCCATATCTTCATGTCCTCCTGCACCTTCCTCAACATCTCGCCTGCTACCATGCGCCCTTGTTGATCCCTGTCCCCCATGGTCCCATGCCTGCCGCGTTGGTGATGATGAACGTCTGGACCTTGGTGATGTTGTTGTGTCTTGCGCATATGAATCCTCCTGTAGTTCCTCCCCTTCCTGTTGTCCCACCCCCTGACTCCGAATAGTGTTTAGCGTGTGCTCCAGCATGTAAATGACTGTAATCGTCATGCTGATAATGGCATTGTCAGCGCTAAACATATTCGTCGCCATGTCGAAACTGTGCAGAACGGTGCATAGGTCCTTGATCTGAGATCACTCCATCAGGGTGATCTGCCCCACTTCTGCATCTCGTTGGCCCAGGCTATACATCATGACGTATTGCACCAGGGCTCGCCGGTGCTGCCACAGTCGCTGTAACATGTGGAGAGTTGAATTCCAGCGTGTCGCCACATCGCATTTCAGGCGATGAACCGGCAGGCCGAAAGACTTCTGGAGCGATGCAAGTCGCTCAGCTGCGGCGGTTGAACGGCGGAAGTGAGCACTGCAGACAGTTTACGTGCCCTGGTCAGAAGGCCATCTAGGCCGGGATAGTGTGTTAAAAATTGCTGGACAACAAGGTTCAACACGTGAGCCATACAAGGCACGTGTGTCACCTTGCCCAGGCGAAGGGCCGCACCCAGGTTTGCAGCATTGTCGCACACGGCCTTACCAGGCTGCAGGTTGAGTGGAGACAACCATTTATTAAACTCGGACCGCAGAGCTGACCACAACTCCTCAGCTGTGTGACTCTTATTCCCAAGACATGTCAAGCTAAAGACCGCCTGATGCCGTTGCGCTCTGCTGCCAGCATAGTAATGAGGGGTGCGTGATTCCTTCTGCGCAGTGAGAACGCTGGTGGCCTGACCAGGCAGGCTTGGGGCGGAGGTGGAGGACCCAGATGAGGTGGAGGATGCAGAAGCAGTGGCGGAACTTGGACAGACAGAGGATTGACACACAAGTCGTGGGGACAGCAAGACTTGTGCAGCAGACCCTTCACCATCTATCAACATAGTTACCCAGTGCCCAGTCAGCGACATGTAACGTCCCTGTCCATGCTTACTGGTCCAAGTATCGGTGGTGAAATGCACCCGTTCACACACAGAGTTTCTCAAGGAAGCGGTGATGTTGTGTGCGACATGCTGGTGTAGCGCGGGCACACCTTTCTTAGAGAAGTAGTGGCGACTAGGCATCTGGTACTGGGGCACAGCGACAGACATAAGGTCTCTAAAATCCTGTGTGTCCACTAGGCGGAAAGGCAGCATTTCGGTAGCCAACAGCTTACAGAGGGATAGAGTCAACCTCTTAGCTTTGTCATGGGTCGGAGGAAGTGGCCTTTTATTTGACCACATCTGAGGGACAGAGATCTGGCTGCTGTGTGTAGACGGTGTTGAGTAGGGTGTCCCTGGAAAAATGCAGCTTTGTGAGGAAAGTGCAGGCGGAGACATGATGTTGCCTTCATCCAACGTAGGTGCTATCGATGTCTGAGAGAGCTGTACACACTCACTTGTTTCCCCTTCCAAACCAACTGACGACCTACCAAGCAAACTGCCTGTTGCGGTTACAGTGGTGGAAGTTTTGCGTGGAAAAACAGGTGTGACAGCTGTCCCCACAGTCCTAGAAGATGAAGAGCGCGCGGATGCACTGGAAGGGGCGGGCGGTGGATGGTTCGCTCCGCTAGGCCGCATTGCAGCACAGTGAGCTTCCCACCGGGACCTATGATATTTATTCATGTGACGATTCATGGAAGAAGTTGTCAAACTGCTGAGGTTTTGACCTCTACTAAGAGAATCATGACAAATTTTACATATCACATGATTTGGGCGATCTTTTTCTATGTCAAAAAAGGAACAGGCTAGGCAAGGCTTAGAGGCCATGCGACCTGTTGATGCACCCCGAATAATGCTCATAGGCAGAGTGGTGGCTGAGGATGCAGTTGTAGACGTGCTACCAGTGCTCCGACTCTGTCCAGGAAGGCGCAAGGTAATTTCGTCGTCGGTTGCATCCTCCTCCACCGCCTCTGTTGACCTCCTCGAGTGCCTGACTGGGGGTTGACAGTAGGTGGGATCTAGAACTTCATCATCAATTGTTGTGTTTGCACTCCCCTCCCCCTCAGACCGAGCCTCTTCTTGCCCTGACCGAATATTTAAGTTGTCATCCCAATCGGGTATCTGCGTCTCATCTTCATCAGTATGTTCCTCATTGCCTATAACCACAGTTGTTGGAAAGGCAGCATTTTGGTAGCCAACAGTTTGCATTTTATGAAAGTCAACCTCCAAGCCATGTCATGCCCTTCTAAAAGCATGTATAACACAGCGAGGGGACTCCAACCACAGTCTCCCTCGTTGCCACTCACTGGGCCACACACACCCCACTTGACTGGCATCGGTTGAGCTCCCTTTTGAAAAAGAAAAAGATGCTTTGCATGAAGCACTCTCAAAAATACGCGTGCCTTTCCCGTCCCCTGGCTGACCCAGGGGAAGAAAAGTCCTCTGAGAGCCATGACTTGTTCATCTTGGTTCTTTTAGAGACACAGCGAGGGGACTCCAACCACAGTCTCCCTCGTTTCCACTCACTGGGCCACACACACCCCACTTGACTGGCATCGGTTGAGCTCCCTTTTGAAAAAGAAAAAGATGCTTTGCATGAAGCACTCTCAAAAATACGCGTGCCTTTCCCGTCCCCTGGCTGACCCAGGGGAAGAAAAGTCCTCTGAGAGCCATGACTTGTTCATCTTGGTTCTTTTAGAGACACAGCGAGGGGACTCCAACCACAGTCTCCCTCGTTTCCACTCACTGGGCCACACACACCCCACTTGACTGGCATCGGTTGAGCTCCCTTTTGAAAAAGAAAAAGATGCTTTGCATGAAGCACTCTCAAAAATACGCGTGCCTTTCCCGTCCCCTGGCTGACCCAGGGGAAGAAAAGTCCTCTGAGAGCCATGACTTGTTCATCTTGGTTCTTTTAGAGACACAGCGAGGGGACTCCAACCACAGTCTCCCTCGTTTCCACTCACTGGGCCACACACACCCCACTTGACTGGCATCGGTTGAGCTCCCTTTTGAAAAAGAAAAAGATGCTTTGCATGAAGCACTCTCAAAAATACGCGTGCCTTTCCCGTCCCCTGGCTGACCCAGGGGAAGAAAAGTCCTCTGAGAGCCATGACTTGTTCATCTTGGTTCTTTTAGAGACACAGCGAGGGGACTCCAACCACAGTCTCCCTCGTTTCCACTCACTGGGCCACACACACCCCACTTGACTGGCATCGGTTGAGCTCCCTTTTGAAAAAGAAAAAGATGCTTTGCATGAAGCACTCTCAAAAATACGCGTGCCTTTCCCGTCCCCTGGCTGACCCAGGGGAAGAAAAGTCCTCTGAGAGCCATGACTTGTTCATCTTGGTTCTTTTAGAGACACAGCGAGGGGACTCCAACCACAGTCTCCCTCGTTGCCACTCACTGGGCCACACACACCCCACTTGACTGGCATCGGTTGAGCTCCCTTTTGAAAAAGAAAAAGATGCTTTGCATGAAGCACTCTCAAAAATACGCGTGCCTTTCCCGTCCCCTGGCTGACCCAGGGGAAGAAAAGTCCTCTGAGAGCCATGACTTGTTCATCTTGGTTCTTTTAGAGACACAGCGAGGGGACTCCAACCACAGTCTCCCTCGTTTCCACTCACTGGGCCACACACACCCCACTTGACTGGCATCGGTTGAGCTCCCTTTTGAAAAAGAAAAAGATGCTTTGCATGAAGCACTCTCAAAAATACGCGTGCCTTTCCCGTCCCCTGGCTGACCCAGGGGAAGAAAAGTCCTCTGAGAGCCATGACTTGTTCATCTTGGTTCTTTTAGAGACACAGCGAGGGGACTCCAACCACAGTCTCCCTCGTTGCCACTCACTGGGCCATACACACCCCACTTGACTGGCATCGGTTGAGCTCCCTTTTGAAAAAGAAAAAGATGCTTTGCATGAAGCACTCTCAAAAATACGCGTGCCTTTCCCGTCCCCTGGCTGACCCAGGGGAAGAAAAGTCCTCTGAGAGCCATGACTTGTTCATCTTGGTTCTTTTAGAGACACAGCGAGGGGACTCCAACCACAGTCTCCCTCGTTGCCACTCACTGGGCCACACACACCCCACTTGACTGGCATCGGTTGAGCTCCCTTTTGAAAAAGAAAAAGATGCTTTGCATGAAGCACTCTCAAAAATACGCGTGCCTTTCCCGTCCCCTGGCTGACCCAAGGGAAGAAAAGTCCTCTGAGAGCCATGACTTGTTCATCTTGGTTCTTTTAGAGACACAGCGAGGGGACTCCAACCACAGTCTCCCTCGTTTCCACTCACTGGGCCACACACACCCCACTTGACTGGCATCGGTTGAGCTCCCTTTTGAAAAAGAAAAAGATGCTTTGCATGAAGCACTCTCAAAAATACGCGTGCCTTTCCCGTCCCCTGGCTGACCCAGGGGAATAAAAGTCCTCTGAGAGCCATGACTTGTTCATCTTGGTTCTTTTAGAGACACAGCGAGGGGACTCCAACCACAGTCTCCCTCGTTTCCACTCACTGGGCCACACACACCCCACTTGACTGGCATCGGTTGAGCTCCCTTTTGAAAAAGAAAAAGATGCTTTGCATGAAGCACTCTCAAAAATACGCGTGCCTTTCCCGTCCCCTGGCTGACCCAGGGGAAGAAAAGTCCTCTGAGAGCCATGACTTGTTCATCTTGGTTCTTTTAGAGACACAGCGAGGGGACTCCAACCACAGTCTCCCTCGTTGCCACTCACTGGGCCACACACACCCCACTTGACTGGCATCGGTTGAGCTCCCTTTTGAAAAAGAAAAAGATGCTTTGCATGAAGCACTCTCAAAAATACGCGTGCCTTTCCCGTCCCCTGGCTGACCCAGGGGAAGAAAAGTCCTCTGAGAGCCATGACTTGTTCATCTTGGTTCTTTTAGAGACACAGCGAGGGGACTCCAACCACAGTCTCCCTCGTTTCCACTCACTGGGCCACACACACCCCACTTGACTGGCATCGGTTGAGCTCCCTTTTCATAGTATCATAGTATCATAGTTTTAAGGTTGAAGGGAGACTCTAAGTCCATCTAGTTCAACCCGTAGCCTAACATGTTGATCCAGAGGAAGGCAAAAAACCCCAATGTGGCAAACAAGTTCCAATGGGGAAAAAATTTCATTCCTGACTCCACATCCGGCAATCAGACTAGTTCCCTGGATCAATACCCTGTCATAAAATCTAATATACATAACTGGTTATATTAAATTTTTCAAGAAGGCATCCAGGCTCTGCTTAAATGTTAGTAGTGAATCACTCATTACAACATCATGCGGCAGAGAATTCCATAGTCTCACTGCTCGTACAGTAAAGAATCCTCGTCTGTGATTATGATTAAACCTTCTTTCCTCAAGACGTAGCGGATGCCCCCGTGTTCCAGTCGCAGGCCTAGGTGTAAATAGATCTTTGGAAAGGTCTCTGTACTGTCCCCTCATATATTTATACATTGTGATTAGATCTCCCCTAAGCCTTCGTTTTTCCAGACTAAATAACCCCAA
Organism: Anomaloglossus baeobatrachus; assembly: GCF_048569485.1. Lineage (NCBI taxonomy): Eukaryota > Metazoa > Chordata > Amphibia > Anura > Aromobatidae > Anomaloglossus > Anomaloglossus baeobatrachus. Next base: position 431,423 of record NW_027441979.1, on the reverse strand, counting down.
GTTTAATAACCTGTCTTCGTATTGCAGCCCCCCCATTCCTCTAATAATCTTGGTCGCTCTTCTTTGCACCCTCTCCAGTTCAGCTATGTCCTTCTTATATATCGGTGACCAGAATTGTACACAGTATTCTACGTGCGGTCGCACTAGTGACTTGTACAGAGGTAGAACTATATTTTTTTCATGAACACTTATACCTCTTTTAATACATCCCATTATTTTATTAGCCCTGGCAGCAGCTGCCTGACACTGTCCACTAAAGTGAAGTTTACCATCCACCCATACACCCAAGTCTTTTTCTGTGTCTGTTTTACCCAGTGTTCTACAATTAAGTACATAATCATAAATGTTATTTCCTCTACCCAAGTGCATGACCTTACATTTATCTACATTAAACTTCAATTGCCACTTCTCAGCCCAATCCTCCAATTTACATAAATCTCCCTGTAATATAAAATTATCCTCCTCTGTATTGATTACCCTGCAGAGTTTAGTATCATCTGCAAATATTGAAATTCTACTCCGCATGCCCCCAACAAGGTCATTTATAAATATGTTGAAAAGAAGCGGGCCCAATACTGACCCCTGTGGTACCCCACTATGAACTGAGACCCAGTCCGAGTACGTACCATTAATAACCACCCTTTGTTTCCTATCACTGAGCCAGTTTTTAACCCAGTTACACATATTTTCCCCTATCCCCATTATTCTCATTTTATGTACCAACCTTTTGTGTGGCACCGTATCAAAAGCTTTTGAAAAGTCCATATACACAACATCCACTGCATTTCCCTGGTCCAGGCTTGAACTTACCTCTTCATAGAAGCTGATCAAATTAGTTTGACAGGATCGATCCCTCATAAACCCATGTTGATACTCTGTCATAAGGTTATTTTTCTTGAGATACTCCAGTATAGCATCTCTCAAGAAACCCTCAAGGATTTTACCAACCGTAGAGGTTAAACTTACCGGCCTATAATTTCCCGGCTCAGTTTTTGTCCCCTTTTTGAATATTGGCACCACATTTGCTATGCGCCAGTCCTGCGGTACCGACCCTGTTATTAAGGAATCTGAGAAGATTAAAAATAATGGTCTATCTATCACAGAACTCAATTCCTGTAGTACTCTGGGGTGTATGCCATCCGGGCCCGGAGATTTGTCAACCTTAGTGATTTCGAGGCGGCGGCGTACTTCCTGCTGGGTTAAGCAGGTAATATTCAAGGGTGAATTTATGGCATCACTGGTCATGTCATCTGCCATGGCATTTTCTTGTATAAAAACCGTAGAAAAAAAGTCATTCAGCAGGTTGGCTTTACCCTCATCCCCTTCCACCATTTCACCAAGACTATTTTTAAGGGGGCCAACACTATCGCTTTTCAGTTTTTTACTGTTTATGTAGTTAAAGAATATTTTAGGATTATTTTTACTTTCTCTCGCAATGAGTCTCTCTGTCTCAAACTTAGCTAACTTAATTTGCTTTTTACATATTTTATTTAATTTTCTATAATTATATAATGCCTCATCACTACCTACCCTCTTTAATTCTTTTAAGGCTTTCTGTTTTTCTTTTATTGCTTCCCTTACAGCTCTATTTAGCCATAGGGGTTTCCTCCTATTTCTAGCATGTTTGTTCCCATAGGGTATATTTTCTGCACAAGCCCTATTCAGGATGCTCATAAAAGTCTCCCATTTGCTTTGTGTACTTTTATTACTTAGTACATCATCCCAGTTTATTGCACTAAGATCATCTCTCAACCGTTTAAAATTTGCTTTCCTGAAGTTTAGTGTCCTTGTAGCCCCTCTACTATACATCTTACTAAAGAATACATGAAAACTTATTATTTTGTGATCACTATTCCCCAAGTAACCCCCAACTTGTATATTTGATATGCGGTCTGGCCTATTGGTTAGTACAAGGTCTAGTAGTGCTCCCCCTCTTGTGGGGTCCTGTACCATTTGTGAAAGGTAATTATCTTTCATTGTTATCAAAAATCTATTTCCTTTGCTGGAACTGCAAGTTTCTGTTCCCCAATTTATATCAGGATAGTTAAAGTCCCCCATAATAATTACCTCTCCAAGACTCGCTGCTTTATCAATTTGCTTTATGAGGAGATTCTCTACCTCTTCCATAATATTCGGCGTCTTATAACACACCCCTATCAGTATTTTATTATTCATTCTCCCCCCCCTTATCTCCACCCATAGGGACTCTACATTCTCAGTACCCTCACATATGTTGTCACGCAGGATGGGTTTTAAGGATGATTTTACATATAGACACACACCTCCCCCTCGCTTATTTGTACGGTCATTCCTGAATAGGCTATAACCCTTTTGAAAAAGAAAAAGATGCTTTGCATGAAGCACTCTCAAAAATACGCGTGCCTTTCCCGTCCCCTGGCTGACCCAGGGGAAGAAAAGTCCTCTGAGAGCCATGACTTGTTCATCTTGGTTCTTTTAGAGACACAGCGAGGGGACTCCAACCACAGTCTCCCTCGTTTCCACTCACTGGGCCACACACACCCCACTTGACTGGCATCGGTTGAGCTCCCTTTTGAAAAAGAAAAAGATGCTTTGCATGAAGCACTCTCAAAAATACGCGTGCCTTTCCCGTCCCCTGGCTGACCCAGGGGAAGAAAAGTCCTCTGAGAGCCATGACTTGTTCATCTTGGTTCTTTTAGAGACACAGCGAGGGGACTCCAACCACAGTCTCCCTCGTTTCCACTCACTGGGCCACACACACCCCACTTGACTGGCATCGGTTGAGCTCCCTTTTGAAAAAGAAAAAGATGCTTTGCATGAAGCACTCTCAAAAATACGCGTGCCTTTCCCGTCCCCTGGCTGACCCAGGGGAAGAAAAGTCCTCTGAGAGCCATGACTTGTTCATGTTGGTTCTTTTAGAGACACAGCGAGGGGACTCCAACCACAGTCTCCCTCGTTTCCACTCACTGGGCCACACACACCCCACTTGACTGGCATCGGTTGAGCTCCCTTTTGAAAAAGAAAAAGATGCTTTGCATGAAGCACTCTCAAAAATACGCGTGCCTTTCCCGTCCCCTGGCTGACCCAGGGGAAGAAAAGTCCTCTGAGAGCCATGACTTGTTCATCTTGGTTCTTTTAGAGACACAGCGAGGGGACTCCAACCACAGTCTCCCTCGTTTCCACTCACTGGGCCACACACACCCCACTTGACTGGCATCGGTTGAGCTCCCTTTTGAAAAAGAAAAAGATGCTTTGCATGAAGCACTCTCAAAAATACGCGTGCCTTTCCCGTCCCCTGGCTGACCCAGGGGAAGAAAAGTCCTCTGAGAGCCATGACTTGTTCATCTTGGTTCTTTTAGAGACACAGCGAGGGGACTCCAACCACAGTCTCCCTCGTTTCCACTCACTGGGCCACACACACCCCACTTGACTGGCATCGGTTGAGCTCCCTTTTGAAAAAGAAAAAGATGCTTTGCATGAAGCACTCTCAAAAATACGCGTGCCTTTCCCGTCCCCTGGCTGACCCAGGGGAAGAAAAGTCCTCTGAGAGCCATGTCCACATTGTCAGTGGACAGACACGTGTGCTTATCTGCCAGCAGACCCACAGCAGCACTGAAGACAGGTTCCGAGAGAACGCTGGCTGCAGGACACGACAAGATCCCCAAGACGTACGTGGCGAGCTCAGGCAATTTATCAAGATTGGAAGCCAAGAATGAGCAGGGCTCAAGTTGCACATTAATGGAATCGATGTTTCCTTGCATATACTCATATATCTGTGTGTCCTCCTCTTTTTCCTTGTCCAGCTCTTTTGTTTTCGCATGAGTATATGTCCTTGTCACTTTCCCATGTGTTGTGAGTTGTTTGTGACCTTTTGGACACCTTTGAGGGTGTTTTCTAGGTGTTTTTCTGTGTTTGTGATTGCCTGCCATTGTTTCCTATGCAGTTCGAGTTCGGTTCGTCGAACGTTCGACGAACCGAACTCGAACGGGAGGTCCGTTCGGCGAACCAACCTCGAGCCGAACCGCGACCGGTTCGCTCATCTCTAATCGTTACTGCTGCAGTAACGATAATCGAGAATGGAGACCCATGTCACCGATGAGCGATTTTGCACGTTTTTGCAACGATGCAAAATCGCTCATCGGTGTCACACGCAGCAACATCGCTAATGCGGCCGGATGTGCGTCACAAATTCCGTGACCCCAACGACTCCGCATTAGCGATGTCGCAGCGTGTAAAGCCCCCTTTAGTGGGAGTGGTGTACAGGGTCTTAGCAGTAAAGAGTATTCCATATTTCTGCCAGATACCCACAGAGATATTGAAATCTGAAAAAAGAGACTTCTGCTCATTGAAGGTAAGAACTGCTCACATAGCGTTCAACTCCACAGCAAACGAGTGCTCTAGCACTGGCATCTCAGCAGGGATATTCCCCTACTACACATGTGTGTCTGGGTCGCTGTGACAGTTTACAGGACATAACTCAGGGCACCTAGACAGAAGGCAGAGGGACTACTTTCTATTTCTGGTGTAGAGCTTAGTACAATATATATATATATACTATTACATGTGACACATGTACCTTGTATTACCATTATTCGCTGTATATGAACCCCTTTTCTCCGGGCATTATTTGTCTATAGCATTTTTCACGAACCTGAGGCAACTGAGAACCCTTCAGTGAAGGAATTCCACTAACCCTCACAATACCAACCAGGGGCCTCCCTGCAGTAACTCAGGTAGTTGTACCCATTCTCTTTCCGCATTCTATGTGTTCTTCTTTCTTCTTTTTTTTCTTTTTTCTTCTTTTTATTTCTATCATGTAGTTCAGGGGTTTATAGATATATGTCCTGCATTTCATATTTCCTTTAGTGGTGCTTCTTACCCATTCTCATATCATTTACCCTAGTATTTCATGATCCTGAGGCGACTGAGAACCCTTTAATAAAGGAATCCTTTTTCACCTGAATTGTCAAGTGATACTTACCAGTGACTATCACGTAATGTTACAGGTAGTTCCATTTTCTTCCTCTTCTTTCTCTCCTTTCTTCTTTGTCACACGGTCCATTGTGTTATAGCCCACGTGTCATGATAACACTTGTACCATCTTTTCATTTAGATTCCACCTACAATTATTTACCGATTCCAGTTCTGGAATAGGCTTTCATCATCTACTCACTAGAATTCTCAAGTGCATAAGGTACTGAGACATATACATGTTCACACCATTATAAAGAACAAAGTATAAACATTGAGGTTTTTCTCACACCCATGTTCCTGTGTTCTTTGATATGATATGTGTTCATTTCCTTCACTATATAGGATTGCAAGTTTTCCATTTGTACCTTAAAGGCAATGACGCTATACAATTGAACACATATCATCCTGTTATGAAATATAGGTGTGTATTTACCTGCTTGACTATTTTTGGTTGTTTGATCCAGAATGTTTCTCCAGATAGGTCATGTGGAAATTTTCTTTCCTCAGTACAAATGTTTTCACTATGGCTTTGGAAAAATTTTTTGTATGTGCCTCATGGTCATTTGACCCATTGTACTCTCAAGTAGCAATATATTGTACTGTTATGTTGTACTATGTACTAATTACGTGTTTATATGGTTTTGTAACCCTTTATGATCTTAGATAACTTTATCCTTGATAAAGACCTAAAAACAAGGTCGAAACGTTGGATGAATTATCCTTTTGCACAAATAAAGAATTTTCAGCATTCCAAGAGTTCTTTTCTTACGTTATTAATCACTATAGTGTACCAGAGCTATTTCTTTTGAATTGACTCTTATTTTTTCTGAGCACCTGCTATATACACAGTGAGCCAGACATATTCAATTTTCATTCAGAAGGCAGAGGGAAGCCTTAGCAGCTGAGCATATATCTTTGCTTGTGAGCATTAGAACAGGCCGGCGATTACAGGGTAACATGAAAAATGTCCATCTTGCATTATGACTAGAACATGACAATATCCTTTTAAGTACTAACCTATGATGCGTTCCTAAGCAGTTGATGTTATATGTTCTACATTTCATTTTCTGCATACTTTACAAGTAGTAGAATTTGCTTTGATATAGGCAACTGGATTTTCACAATGAAAAGGCAAAGGATAACGCCCGAAAAAGACGCCATACATTATGTCAGTGCCATCACTGACAAACCTGGATTGACCATGAAATACGGTATGGAGAGCTGTTGTCATCGTATTAGATAGATAAGAATGATTATATGTATTGTAGAAATGTCTCCTATCATGTTCCCTAATTTTTTATTATGTCCACATCCTGGTCCCCATCTTGGACATCATAACAAACGTGCACTTTTTTGTTTAATTTACACATTGGACCATAGGAAAAATGACACTACAGCTACAGAGGTGACCGTCTGATAGCCCAGCTCGACTATCCATCTCTACTGAAGACCCTTTCAGCTATTTGAGAGTTGGGTGGAGAACATCATCTCTGAAAATAGGGTCCCACAGCTGCACCCCATCAGTGTGAGCAGGACTCTTAGGACTCTTAGAAGAGTCAATGCTCTGAGACCATGGGGGGCGCTTAGCCCCCTCTCTTCGTCACTGAGGATGATTTCACTTTTCAGGGAATAGAGAGGGTGGTCCTTGTGGTGGACTGCAGGTATGGAGAGCTGTTGTCATCGTATTAGATAGATAAGAATGATTATATGTATTGTAGAAATGTCTCCTATCATGTTCCCTATTTTTTTATTATGTCCACATCCTGGTCCCCATCTTGGACATCATAACAAACGTGCACTTTTTTGTTTAATTTACACATTGGACCATAGGAAAAATGACACTACAGCTACAGAGGTGACCGTCTGATAGCCCATCTCGACTATCCATCTCTACTGAAGACCCTTTCAGCTTTTTGAGAGTTGGGTGGAGGACATCATCTCTGAAAATAGGGTCCCACAGCTGCACCCCATCAGTGTGAGCAGGACTCTTAGGACTCTTAGAAGAGTCAATGCTCTGGTACCATGGGGGGCGCTTGGCCCCCTCTCTTCGTCACTGAGGATGATTTCATTTTTCAGGGATTAGAGAGGGTGGTCCTTGTGGTGGACTGCAGGTATGGAGAGCTGTTGTCATCGTATTAGATATATAAGAATGATTATATGTATTGTAGAAATGTCTCCTATCATGTTCCCTAATTTTTTATTATGTCCACATCCTGGTCCCCATCTTGGACATCATAACAAACGTGCACTTTTTTGTTTAATTTACACATTGGACCATAGGAAAAATGACACTACAGCTACAGAGGTGACCGTCTGATAGCCCAGCTCGACTATCCATCTCTACTGAAGACCCTTTCAGCTTTTTGAGAGTTGGGTGGAGGACATCATCTCTGAAAATAGGGTCCCACAGCTGCACCCCATCAGTGTGAGCAGGACTCTTAGGACTCTTAGAAGAGTTAATGCTCTGAGACCATGGGGGCGCTTAGCCCCCTCTCTTCGTCACTGAGGATGATTTCATTTTTCAGGGATTAGAGAGGGTGGTCCTTGTGGTGGACTGCAGGTATGGAGAGCTGTTGTCATCGTATTAGATAGATAAGAATGATTATATGTATTGTAGAAATGTCTCCTATCATGTTCCCTAATTTTTTATTATGTCCACATCCTGGTCCCCATCTTGGACATCATAACAAACGTGCACTTTTTTGTTTAATTTACACATTGGACCATAGGAAAAATGACACTACAGCTACAGAGGTGACCGTCTGATAGCCCAGCTCGACTATCCATCTCTACTGAAGACCCTTTCAGCTTTTTGAGAGTTGGGTGGAGGACATCATCTCTGAAAATAGGGTCCCACAGCTGCACCCCATCAGTGTGAGCAGGACTCTTAGGACTCTTAGAAGAGTTAATGCTCTGAGACCATGGGGGCGCTTAGCCCCCTCTCTTCGTCACTGAGGATGATTTCATTTTTCAGGGATTAGAGAGGGTGGTCCTTGTGGTGGACTGCAGGTATGGAGAGCTGTTGTCATCGTATTAGATAGATAAGAATGATTATATGTATTGTAGAAATGTCTCCTATCATGTTCCCTAATTTTTTATTATGTCCACATCCTGGTCCCCATCTTGGACATCATAACAAACGTGCACTTTTTTGTTTAATTTACACATTGGACCATAGGAAAAATGACACTACAGCTACAGAGGTGACCGTCTGATAGCCCAGCTCGACTATCCATCTCTACTGAAGACCCTTTCAGCTTTTTGAGAGTTGGGTGGAGGACATCATCTCTGAAAATAGGGTCCCACAGCTGCACCCCATCAGTGTGAGCAGGACTCTTAGGACTCTTAGAAGAGTCAATGCTCTGAGACCATTGGGGGCACTTAGCCCCCTCTCTTCATCACTGAGGATGATTTCATTTTTCAGGGATTAGAGAGGGTGGTCCTTGTGGTGGACTGCAGATATGGAGAGCTGTTATCATCGTATTAGATAGATAAGAATGATTATATGTATTGTAGAAATGTCTAGTATCATGTTCCCTAATTTTTTATTATGTCCACATCCTGGTCCCCATCTTGGACATCATAACAAATGTGCACTTTTTTGTTTAATTTACACATTGGACCATAGGAAAAATGACACTACAGCTACAGAGGTGACCGTCTGATAGCCCAGCTCGACTATCCATCTCTACTGAAGACCCTTTCAGCTTTTTGAGAGTTGGGTGGAGGACATCATCTCTGAAAATAGGGTCCCACAGCTGCACCCCATCAGTGTGTGCAGGACTCTGAGGACTCTTAGAAGAGTCAATGCTCTGAGACCATGGGGGGTGCTTAGCCCCCTCTCTTTGTCACTGAGGATGATTTCATTTTTCAGGGATTAGAGAGGGTGGTCCTTGTGGTGGACTGCAGGTATGGAGAGCTGTTGTCATCGTATTAAATAGATAAGAATGATTATATGTATTGTAGAAATGTCTCCTATCATGTTCCCTAATTTTTTATTATGTCCACATCCTGGTCCCCATCTTGGACATCATAACAAACGTGCACTTTTTTGTTTAATTTACACATTGGACCATAGGAAAAATGACACTACAGCTACAGAGGTGACCGTCTGATAGCCCAGCTCGACTATCCATCTCTACTGAAGACCCTTTCAGCTTTTTGAGAGTTGGGTGGAGAACATCATCTCTGAAAATAGGGTCCCACAGCTGCACCCCATCAGTGTGAGCAGGACTCTTAGGACTCTTAGAAGAGTCAATGCTCTGAGACCATGGGGGGCGCTTAGCCCCCTCTCTTCGTCACTGAGGATGATTTCACTTTTCAGGGAATAGAGAGGGTGGTCCTTGTGGTGGACTGCAGGTATGGAGAGCTGTTGTCATCGTATTAGATAGATAAGAATGATTATATGTATTGTAGAAATGTCTCCTATCATGTTCCCTAATTTTTTATTATGTCCACATCCTGGTCCCCATCTTGAACATCATAACAAACGTGCACTTTTTTGTTTAATTTACACATTGGACCATAGGAAAAATGACACTACAGCTACAGAGGTGACCGTCTGATAGCCCAGCTCGACTATCCATCTCTACTGAAGACCCTTTCAGCTTTTTGAGAGTTGGGTGGAGGACATCATCTCTGAAAATAGGGTCCCACAGCTGCACCCCATCAGTGTAAGCAGGACTCTTAGGACTCTTAGAAGAGTCAATGCTCTAAAACCATGGGGGGCGCTTAGCCCCCTCTCTTCTTCCCTGAGGATGATTTCATTTTTCAGGGATTAGAGAGGGTGGTCCTTGTGGTGGACTGCAGGTATGGAGAGCTGTTGTCATCGTATTAGATAGATAAGAATGATTATATGTATTGTAGAAATGTCTCCTATCATGTTCCCTAATTTCTTATTATGTCCACATCCTGGTCCCCATCTTGGACATCATAACAAACGTGCACTTTTTTGTTTAATTTACACATTGGACCATAGGAAAAATGACACTACAGCTACAGAGGTGACCGTCTGATAGCCCAGCTCGACTATCCATCTCTACTGAAGACCCTTTCAGCTTTTTGAGAGTTGGGTGGAGGACATCATCTCTGAAAATAGGGTCCCACAGCTTCACCCCATCAGTGTGAGCAGGACTCTTAGGACTCTTAGAAGAGTCAATGCTCTGGTACCATGGGGGGCGCTTGGCCCCCTCTCTTCGTCACTGAGGATGATTTCATTTTTCAGGGATTAGAGAGGGTGGTCCTTGTGGTGGACTGCAGGTATGGAGAGCTGTTGTGATCGTATTAGATAGATAAGAATGATTATATGTATTGTAGAAATGTCTCCTATCATGTTCCCTAATTTTTTATTATGTCCACATCCTGGTCCCCATCTTGGACATCATAACAAACGTGCACTTTTTTGTTTAATTTACACATTGGGCCATAGGAAAAATGACACTACAGCTACAGAGGTGACCGTCTGATAGCCCAGCTCGACTATCCATCTCTACTGAAGACCCTTTCAGCTTTTTGAGAGTTGGGTGGAGGACATCATCTCTGAAAATAGGGTCCCACAGCTGCACCCCATCAGTGTGAGCAGGACTCTTAGGACTCTTAGAAGAGTTAATGCTCTGAGACCATGGGGGCGCTTAGCCCCCTCTCTTCGTCACTGAGGATGATTTCATTTTTCAGGGATTAGAGAGGGTGGTCCTTGTGGTGGACTGCAGGTATGGAGAGCTGTTGTCATCGTATTAGATAGATAAGAATGATTATATGTATTGTAGAAATGTCTCCTATCATGTTCCCTAATTTTTTATTATGTCCACATCCTGGTCCCCATCTTGGACATCATAACAAACGTGCACTTTTTTGTTTAATTTACACATTGGACCAAAGGAAAAATGACACTACAGCTACAGAGGTGACCGTCTGATAGCCCAGCTCGACTATCCATCTCTACTGAAGACCCTTTCAGCTTTTTGAGAGTTGGGTGGAGGACATCATCTCTGAAAATAGGGTCCCACAGCTGCACCCCATCAGTGTGAGCAGGACTCTTAGGACTCTTAGAAGAGTCAATGCTCTGAGACCATTGGGGGCACTTAGCCCCCTCTCTTCGTCACTGAGGATGATTTCATTTTTCAGGGATTAGAGAGGGTGGTCCTTGTGGTGGACTGCAGGTATGGAGAGCTGTTATCATGGTATTAGGTAGATAAGAATGATTATATGTATTGTAGAAATGTCTCCTATCATGTTCCCTAATTTTTTATTATGTCCACATCCTGGTCCCCATCTTGGACATCATAACAAACGTGCACTTTTTTGTTTAATTTACACATTGGACCATAGGAAAAATGACACTACAGCTACAGAGGTGACCGTCTGATAGCCCAGCTCGACAATCCATCTCTACTGAAGACCCTTTCAGCTTTTTGAGAGTTGGGTGGAGGACATCATCTCTGAAAATAGGGTCCCACAGCTGCACCCCATCAGTGTGAGCAGGACTCTTAGGACTCTTAGAAGAGTCAATGCTCTGAGACCATGGGGGGCGCCTAGCCCCCTCTCTTCGTCACTGAGGATGATTTCATTTTTCAGGGATTAGAGAGGGTGGTCCTTGTGGTGGACTGCAGGTATGGAGAGCTGTTGTCATCGTATTAAATAGATAAGAATGATTATATGTATTGTAGAAATGTCTCCTATCATGTTCCCTAATTTTTTATTATGTCCACATCCTGGTCCCCATCTTGGACATCATAACAAACGTGCACTTTTTTGTTTAATTTACACATTGGACCATAGGAAAAATGACACTACAGCTACAGAGGTGACCGTCTGATAGCCCAGCTCGACTATCCATCTCTACTGAAGACCCTTTCAGCTTTTTGAGAGTTGGGTGGAGGACATCATCTCTGAAAATAGGGTCCCACAGCTGCACCCCATCAGTGTGAGCAGGACTCTTAGGACTCTTAGAAGAGTCAATGCTCTGAGACCATGGGGGGCGCTTAGCCCCCTCTCTTCGTCACTGAGGATGATTTCATTTTTCAGGGATTAGAGAGGGTGGTCCTTGTGGTGGACTGCAGGTATGGAGAGCTGTTGTCATCGTATTAAATAGATAAGAATGATTATATGTATTGTAGAAATGTCTCCTATCATGTTCCCTAATTTTTTATTATGTCCACATCCTGGTCCCCATCTTGGACATCATAACAAACGTGCACTTTTTTGTTTAATTTACACATTGGACCATAGGAAAAATGACACTACAGCTACAGAGGTGACCGTCTGATAGCCCAGCTCGACTATCCATCTCTACTGAAGACCCTTTCAGCTTTTTGAGAGTTGGGTGGAGAACATCATCTCTGAAAATAGGGTCCCACAGCTGCACCCCATCAGTGTGAGCAGGACTCTTAGGACTCTTAGAAGAGTCAATGCTCTGAGACCATGGGGGGCGCTTAGCCCCCTCTCCTCGTCACTGAGGATGATTTCACTTTTCAGGGAATAGAGAGGGTGGTCCTTGTGGTGGACTGCAGGTATGGAGAGCTGTTGTCATCGTATTAGATAGATAAGAATGATTATATGTATTGTAGAAATGTCTCCTATCATGTTCCCTATTTTTTTATTATGTCCACATCCTGGTTCCCATCTTGGAAATCATAACAAACGTGCACTTTTTTGTTTAATTTACAAATTGGACAATAGGAAAAATGACACTACAGCTACAGAGGTGACCGTCTGATAGCCCAGCTCGACTATCCATCTCTACTGAAGACCCTTTCAGCTTTTTGAGAGTTGGGTGGAGGACATCATCTCTGAAAATAGGGTCCCACAGCTGCACCCCATCAGTGTGAGCAGGACTCTTAGGACTCTTAGAAGAGTCAATGCTCTGGTACCATGGGGGGCGCTTGGCCCCCTCTCTTCGTCACTGAGGATGATTTCATTTTTCAGGGATTAGAGAGGGTGGTCCTTGTGGTGGACTGCAGGTATGGAGAGCTGTTGTCATCGTATTAGATAGATAAGAATGATTATATGTATTGTAGAAATGTCTCCTATCATGTTCCCTAATTTTTTATTATGTCCACATCCTGGTCCCCATCTTGGACATCATAACAAACGTGCACTTTTTTGTTTAATTTCCACATTGGACCATAGGAAAAATGACACTACAGCTACAGAGGTGACCGTCTGATAGCCCAGCTCGACTATCCATCTCTACTGAAGACCCTTTCAGCTTTTTGAGAGTTGGGTGGAGGACATCATCTCTGAAAATAGGGTCCCACAGCTGCACCCCATCAGTGTGAGCAGGACTCTTAAGACTCTTAGAAGAGTCAATGCTCTGAGACCATGGGGGGCGCTTAGCCCCCTCTCTTCGTCACTGAGGATGATTTCACTTTTCAGGGAATAGAGAGGGTGGTCCTTGTGGTGGACTGCAGGTATGGAGAGCTGTTGTCATCGTATTAGATAGATAAGAATGATTATATGTATTGTAGAAATGTCTCCTATCATGTTCCCTATTTTTTTATTATCTCCACATCCTGGTCCCCATCTTGGAAATCATAACAAACGTGCACTTTTTTGTTTAATTTACACATTGGACCATAGGAAAAATGACACTACAGCTACAGAGGTGACCGTCTGATAGCCCAGCTCGACTATCCATCTCTACTGAAGACCCTTTCAGCTTTTTGAGAGTTGGGTGGAGGACATCATCTCTGAAAATAGGGTCCCACAGCTGCACCCCATCAGTGTGAGCAGGAATCTTAGGACTCTTAGAAGAGTCAATGCTCTGAGACCATGGGGGGCGCTTAGCCCCCTCTCTTCGTCACTGAGGATGATTTCATTTTTCAGGGATTAGAGAGAGTGGTCCTTGTGGTGGACTGCAGGTATGGAGAGCTGTTGTGATCGTATTAGATAGATAAGAATGATTATATGTATTGTAGAAATGTCTCCTATCATGTTCCCTAATTTTTTATTATGTCCACATCCTGGTCCCCATCTTGGACATCATAACAAACGTGCACTTTTTTGTTTAATTTACACATTGGACCATAGGAAAAATGACACTACAGCTACAGAGGTGACCGTCTGATAGCCCAGCTCGACTATCCATCTCTACTGAAGACCCTTTCAGCTTTTTGAGAGTTGGGTGGAGAACATCATCTCTGAAAATAGGGTCCCACAGCTGCACCCCATCAGTGTGAGCAGGACTCTTAGGACTCTTAGAAGAGTCAATGCTCTGAGACCATGGGGGGCGTTTAGCCCCCTCTCTTCGTCACTGAGGATGATTTCACTTTTCAGGGAATAGAGAGGGTGGTCCTTGTGGTGGACTGCAGGTATGGAGAGCTGTTGTCATCGTATTAGATAGATAAGAATGATTATATGTATTGTAGAAATGTCTGCTATCATGTTCCCTATTTTTTTATTATGTCCACATCCTGGTCCCCATCTTGGAAATCATAACAAACGTGCACTTTTTTGTTTAATTTACACATTGGACCATAGGAAAAATGACACTACAGCTACAGAGGTGACCGTCTGATAGCCCAGCTCGACTATCCATCTCTACTGAAGACCCTTTCAGCTTTTTGAGAGTTGGGTGGAGGACATCATCTCTGAAAATAGGGTCCCACAGCTGCACCCCATCAGTGTAAGCAGGACTCTTAGGACTCTTAGAAGAGTCAATGCTCTAAAACCATGGGGGGCGCTTAGCCCCCTCTCTTCGTCACTGAGGATGATTTCATTTTTCAGGGATTAGAGAGGGTGGTCCTTGTGGTGGACTGCAGGTATAGAGAGCTGTTGTCATCGTATTAGATAGATAAGAATGATTATATGTATTGTAGAAATGTCTCCTATCATGTTCCCTAATTTTTTATTATGTCCACATCCTGGTCCCCATCTTGGACATCATAACAAACGTGCACTTTTTTGTTTAATTTACACATTGGACCATAGGAAAAATGACACTACAGCTACAGAGGTGACCGTCTGATAGCCCAGCTCGACTATTCATCTCTACTGAAGACCCTTTCAGCATTTTGAGAGTTGGGTGGAGGACATCATCTCTGAAAATAGGGTCCCACAGCTGCACCCCATCAGTGTGAGCAGGACTCTTAAGACTCTTAGAAGAGTCAATGCTCTGAGACCATTGGGGGCACTGAGCCCCCTCTCTTCGTCACTGAGGATGATTTCATTTTTCAGGGTTTAGAGAGGGTGGTCCTTGTGGTGGACTGCAGGTATGGAGAGCTGTTATCATCGTATTAGATAGATAAGAATGATTATATGTATTGTAGAAATGTCTCCTATCATGTTCCCTAATTTTTTATTATGTCCACATCCTGGTCCCCATCTTGGACATCATAACAAACGTGCACTTTTTTGTTTAATTTACACATTGGACCATAGGAAAAATGACACTACAGCTACAGAGGTGACCGTCTGATAGCCCAGCTCGACTATCCATCTCTACTGAAGACCCTTTCAGCTTTTTGAGAGTTGGGTGGAGGACATCATCTCTGAAAATAGGGTCCCACAGCTTCACCCCATCAGTGTGAGCAGGACTCTTAGGACTCTTAGAAGAGTCAATGCTCTGAGACCATTGGGGGAACTTAGCCCCCTCTCTTCGTCACTGAGGATGATTTCATTTTTCAGGGATTAGAGAGGGTGGTCCTTGTGGTGGACTGCAGGTATGGAGAGCTGTTATCATCGTATTAGATAGATAAGAATGATTATATGTATTGTAGAAATGTCTCCTATCATGTTCCCTAATTTTTTATTATGTCCACATCCTGGTCCCCATCTTGGACATCATAACAAACGTGCACTTTTTTGTTTAATTTACACATTGGACCATAGGAAAAATGACACTACAGCTACAGAGGTGACCGTCTGATAGCCCAGCTCGACTATACATCTCTACTGAAGACCCTTTCAGCTTTTTGAGAGTTGGGTGGAGAACATCATCTCTGAAAATAGGGTCCCACAGCTGCACCCCATCAGTGTGAGCAGGACTCTTAGGACTCTTAGAAGAGTCAATGTTTTGAGACCATGGGGGGCGCTTAGCCCCCTCTCTTCGTCACTGAGGATGATTTCACTTTTCAGGGAATAGAGAGGGTGGTACTTGTGGTGGACTGCAGGTATGGAGAGCTGTTGTCATCGTATTAGATAGATAAGAATGATTATATGTATTGTAGAAATGTCTCCTATCATGTTCCCTATTTTTTTATTATGTCCACATCCTGGTCCCCATCTTGGAAATCATAACAAACGTGCACTTTTTTGTTTAATTTACACATTGGACCATAGGAAAAATGACACCAGAGCTACAGAGGTGACCGTCTGGTAGCCCAGCTCGACTATCCATCTCTACTGAAGACCCTTTCAGCTTTTTGAGAGTTGGGTGGAGGACATCATCTCTGAAAATAGGGTCCCACAGCTGCACCCCATAAGTGTGAGCAGGACTCTTAGGACTCTTAGAAGAGTTAATGCTCTGAGACCATGGGGGCGCTTAGCCCCCTCTCTTCGTCACTGAGGATGATTTCATTTTTCAGGGATTAGAGAGGGTGGTCCTTGTGGTGGACTGCAGGTATGGAGAGCTGTTGTCATCGTATTAGATAGATAAGAATGATTATATGTATTGTAGAAATGTCTCCTATCATGTTCCCTAATTTTTTATTATGTCCACATCCTGGTCCCCATCTTGGACATCATAACAAACGTGCACTTTTTTGTTTAATTTACACATTGGACCATAGGAAAAATGACACTACAGCTACAGAGGTGACCGTCTGATAGCCCAGCTCGACTATCCATCTCTACTGAAGACCCTTTCAGCTTTTTGAGAGTTGGGTGGAGGACATCATCTCTGAAAATAGGGTCCCACAGCTGCACCCCATCAGTGTGAGCAGGACTCTTAGGACTCTTAGAAGAGTCAATGCTCTGAGACCATTGGGGGAACTTAGCCCCCTCTCTTCGTCACTGAGGATGATTTCATTTTTCAGGGATTAGAGAGGGTGGTCCTTGTGGTGGACTGCAGGTATGGAGAGCTGTTATCATCGTATTAGATAGATAAGAATGATTATATGTATTGTAGAAATGTCTCCTATCATGTTCCCTAATTTTTTATTATGTCCACATCCTGGTCCCCATCTTGGACATCATAACAAACATGCACTTTTTTGTTTAATTTACACATTGGACCATAGGAAAAATGACACTACAGCTACAGAGGTGACCGTCTGATAGCCCAGCTCGACTATACATCTCTACTGAAGACCCTTTCAGCTTTTTGAGAGTTGGGTGGAGAACATCATCTCTGAAAATAGGGTCCCACAGCTGCACCCCATCAGTGTGAGCAGGACTCTTAGGACTCTTAGAAGAGTCAATGTTTTGAGACCATGGGGGGCGCTTAGCCCCCTCTCTTCGTCACTGAGGATGATTTCACTTTTCAGGGAATAGAGAGGGTGGTACTTGTGGTGGACTGCAGGTATGGAGAGCTGTTGTCATCGTATTTGATAGATAAGAATGATTATATGTATTGTAGAAATGTCTCCTATCATGTTCCCTATTTTTTTATTATGTCCACATCCTGGTCCCCATCTTGGAAATCATAACAAACGTGCACTTTTTTGTTTAATTTACACATTGGACCATAGGAAAAATGACACTACAGCTACAGAGGTGACCGTCTGGTAGCCCAGCTCGACTATCCATCTCTACTGAAGACCCTTTCAGCTTTTTGAGAGTTGGGTGGAGGACATCATCTCTGAGAATACGGTCCCACAGCTGCACCCCATCAGTGTGAGCAGGACTCTTAGGACTCTTAGAAGAGTCAATGTTTTGAGACCATGGGGGGCGCTTAGCCCCCTCTCTTCGTCACTGAGGATGATTTCATTTTTCAGGGATTAGAGAGAGTGGTCCTTGTGGTGGACTGCAGGTATGGAGAGCTGTTGTGATCGTATTAGATAGATAAGAATGATTATATGTATTGTAGAAATGTCTCCTATCATGTTCCCTAATTTTTTATTATGTCCACATCCTGGTCCCCATCTTGGACATCATAACAAACGTGCACTTTTTTGTTTAATTTCCACATTGGACCATAGGAAAAATGACACTACAGCTACAGAGGTGACCGTCTGATAGCCCAGCTCGACTATCCATCTCTACTGAAGACCCTTTCAGCTTTTTGAGAGTTGGGTGGAGGACATCATCTCTGAAAATCGGGTCCCACAGCTGCACCCCATCAGTGTGAGCAGGACTCTTAGGACTCTTAGAAGAGTTAATGCTCTGAGACCATGGGGGCGCTTAGCCCCCTCTCTTCGTCACTGAGGATGATTTCATTTTTCAGGGATTAGAGAGGGTGGTCCTTGTGGTGGACTGCAGGTATGGAGAGCTGTTGTCATCGTATTAGATAGATAAGAATGATTATATGTATTGTAGAAATGTCTCCTATCATGTTCCCTAATTTTTTATTATGTCCACATCCTGGTCCCCATCTTGGACATCATAACAAACGTGCACTTTTTTGTTTAATTTACACATTGGACCATAGGAAAAATGACACTACAGCTACAGAGGTGACCGTCTGATAGCCCAGCTCGACTATCCATCTCTACTGAAGACCCTTTCAGCATTTTGAGAGTTGGGTGGAGGACATCATCTCTGAAAATAGGGTCCCACAGCTGCACCCCATCAGTGTGAGCAGGACTCTTAAGACTCTTAGAAGAGTCAATGCTCTGAGACCATTGGGGGCACTGAGCCCCCTCTCTTCGTCACTGAGGATGATTTCATTTTTCAGGGTTTAGAGAGGGTGGTCCTTGTGGTGGACTGCAGGTATGGAGAGCTGTTATCATCGTATTAGATAGATAAGAATGATTATATGTATTGTAGAAATGTCTCCTAACATGTT
Source organism: Anomaloglossus baeobatrachus (assembly GCF_048569485.1). Classification (NCBI taxonomy): domain Eukaryota; kingdom Metazoa; phylum Chordata; class Amphibia; order Anura; family Aromobatidae; genus Anomaloglossus; species Anomaloglossus baeobatrachus. Next base: position 412,588 of record NW_027441979.1, on the reverse strand, counting down.
CCCTAACTTTTTATTATGTCCACATCCTGGTCCCCATCTTGGACATCATAACAAACGTGCACTTTTTTGTTTAATTTACACATTGGACCATAGGAAAAATGACACTACAGCTACAGAGGTGACCGTCTGATAGCCCAGCTCGACTATCCATCTCTACTGAAAAAAGTGCACGTTTGTTATGATGTCCAAGATGGGGACCAGGATGTGGACATAATAAAAAATTAGGGAACATGATAGGAGACATTTCTACAATACATATAATCATTCTTATCTATCTAATACGATGATAACAGCTCTCCATACCTGCAGTCCACCACAAGGACCACCCTCTCTAAACCCTGAAAAATGAAATCATCCTCAGTGACGAAGAGAGGGGGCTCAGTGCCCCCAATGGTCTCAGAGCATTGACTCTTCTAAGAGTCTTAAGAGTCCTGCTCACACTGATGGGGTGCAGCTGTGGGACCCTATTTTCAGAGATGATGTCCTCCACCCAACTCTCAAAATGCTGAAAGGGTCTTCAGTAGAGATGGATAGTCGAGCTGGGCTATCAGACGGTCACCTCTGTAGCTGTAGTGTCATTTTTCCTATGGTCCAATGTGTAAATTAAACAAAAAAGTGCACGTTTGTTATGATGTCCAAGATGGGGACCAGGATGTGGACATAATAAAAAATTAGGGAACATGATAGGAGACATTTCTACAATACATATAATCATTCTTATCTATCTAATACGATGACAACAGCTCTCCATACCTGCAGTCCACCACAAGGACCACCCTCTCTAATCCCTGAAAAATGAAATCATCCTCAGTGACGAAGAGAGGGGGCTAAGCGCCCCCATGGTCTCAGAGCATTAACTCTTCTAAGAGTCCTAAGAGTCCTGCTCACACTGATGGGGTGCAGCTGTGGGACCCGATTTTCAGAGATGATGTCCTCCACCCAACTCTCAAAAAGCTGAAAGGGTCTTCAGTAGAGATGGATAGTCGAGCTGGGCTATCAGACGGTCACCTCTGTAGCTGTAGTGTCATTTTTCCTATGGTCCAATGTGTAAATTAAACAAAAAAGTGCACGTTTGTTATGATGTCCAAGATGGGGACCAGGATGTGGACATAATAAAAAATTAGGGAACATGATAGGAGACATTTCTACAATACATATAATCATTCTTATCTATCTAATACGATGACAACAGCTCTCCATACCTGCAGTCCACCACAAGGACCACCCTCTCTAATCCCTGAAAAATGAAATCATCCTCAGTGACGAAGAGAGGGGGCTAAGCGCCCCCATGGTCTCAGAGCATTAACTCTTCTAAGAGTCCTAAGAGTCCTGCTCACACTTATGGGGTGCAGCTGTGGGACCCTATTTTCAGAGATGATGTCCTCCACCCAACTCTCAAAAAGCTGAAAGGGTCTTCAGTAGAGATGGATAGTCGAGCTGGGCTACCAGACGGTCACCTCTGTAGCTGTAGTGTCATTTTTCCTATGGTCCAATGTGTAAATTAAACAAAAAAGTGCACGTTTGTTATGATTTCCAAGATGGGGACCAGGATGTGGACATAATAAAAAAATAGGGAACATGATAGGAGACATTTCTACAATACATATAATCATTCTTATCTATCTAATACGATGACAACAGCTCTCCATACCTGCAGTCCACCACAAGTACCACCCTCTCTATTCCCTGAAAAGTGAAATCATCCTCAGTGACGAAGAGAGGGGGCTAAGCGCCCCCCATGGTCTCAAAACATTGACTCTTCTAAGAGTCCTAAGAGTCCTGCTCACACTGATGGGGTGCAGCTGTGGGACCCTATTTTCAGAGATGATGTTCTCCACCCAACTCTCAAAAAGCTGAAAGGGTCTTCAGTAGAGATGTATAGTCGAGCTGGGCTATCAGACGGTCACCTCTGTAGCTGTAGTGTCATTTTTCCTATGGTCCAATGTGTAAATTAAACAAAAAAGTGCACGTTTGTTATGATGTCCAAGATGGGGACCAGGATGTGGACATAATAAAAAATTAGGGAACATGATAGGAGACATTTCTACAATACATATAATCATTCTTATCTATCTAATACGATGATAACAGCTCTCCATACCTGCAGTCCACCACAAGGACCACCCTCTCTAATCCCTGAAAAATGAAATCATCCTCAGTGACGAAGAGAGGGGGCTAAGTTCCCCCAATGGTCTCAGAGCATTGACTCTTCTAAGAGTCCTAAGAGTCCTGCTCACACTGATGGGGTGCAGCTGTGGGACCCTATTTTCAGAGATGATGTCCTCCACCCAACTCTCAAAAAGCTGAAAGGGTCTTCAGTAGAGATGGATAGTCGAGCTGGGCTATCAGACGGTCACCTCTGTAGCTGTAGTGTCATTTTTCCTATGGTCCAATGTGTAAATTAAACAAAAAAGTGCACGTTTGTTATGATGTCCAAGATGGGGACCAGGATGTGGACATAATAAAAAATTAGTGAACATGATAGGAGACATTTCTACAATACATATAATCATTCTTATCTATCTAATACGATGACAACAGCTCTCCATACCTGCAGTCCACCACAAGGACCACCCTCTCTAATCCCTGAAAAATGAAATCATCCTCAGTGACGAAGAGAGGGGGCTAAGCGCCCCCATGGTCTCAGAGCATTAACTCTTCTAAGAGTCCTAAGAGTCCTGCTCACACTTATGGGGTGCAGCTGTGGGACCCTATTTTCAGAGATGATGTCCTCCACCCAACTCTCAGAAAGCTGAAAGGGTCTTCAGTAGAGATGGATAGTCGAGCTGGGCTATCAGACGGTCACCTCTGTAGCTGTAGTGTCATTTTTACTATGGTCCAATGTGTAAATTAAACAAAAAAGTGCACGTTTGTTATGATGTCCAAGATGGGGACCAGGATGTGGACATAATAAAAAATTAGGGAACATGATAGGAGACATTTCTACAATACATATAATCATTCTTATCTATCTAATACGATGACAACAGCTCTACATACCTGCAGTCCACCACAAGGACCACCCTCTCTAATCCCTGAAAAATGAAATCATCCTCAGTGACGAAGAGAGGGGGCCAAGCGCCCCCCATGGTACCAGAGCATTGACTCTTCTAAGAGTCCTAAGAGTCCTGCTCACACTGATGGGGTGAAGCTGTGGGACCCTATTTTCAGAGATGATGTCCTCCACCCAACTCTCAAAAAGCTGAAAGGGTCTTCAGTAGAGATGGATAGTCGAGCTGGGCTATCAGACGGTCACCTCTGTTGCTGTAGTGTCATTTTTCCTATGGTCCAATGTGTAAATTAAACAAAAAAGTGCACGTTTGTTATGATGTCCAAGATGGGGACCAGGATGTGGACATAATAAAAAATTAGGGAACATGATAGGAGACATTTCTACAATACATATAATCATTCTTATCTATCTAATACGATGATAACAGCTCTCCATACCTGCAGTCCACCACAAGGACCACCCTCTCTAAACCCTGAAAAATGAAATCATCCTCAGTGACGAAGAGAGGGGGCTCAGTGCCCCCAATGGTCTCAGAGCATTGACTCTTCTAAGAGTCTTAAGAGTCCTGCTCACACTGATGGGGTGCAGCTGTGGGACCCTATTTTCAGAGATGATGTCCTCCACCCAACTCTCAAAATGCTGAAAGGGTCTTCAGTAGAGATGAATAGTCGAGCTGGGCTATCAGACGGTCACCTCTGTAGCTGTAGTGTCATTTTTCCTATGGTCCAATGTGTAAATTAAACAAAAAAGTGCACGTTTGTTATGATGTCCAAGATGGGGACCAGGATGTGGACATAATAAAAAATTAGGGAACATGATAGGAGACATTTCTACAATACATATAATCATTCTTATCTATCTAATACGATGACAACAGCTCTCTATACCTGCAGTCCACCACAAGGACCACCCTCTCTAATCCCTGAAAAATGAAATCATCCTCAGTGACGAAGAGAGGGGGCTAAGCGCCCCCATGGTCTCAGAGCATTAACTCTTCTAAGAGTCCTAAGAGTCCTGCTCACACTTATGGGGTGCAGCTGTGGGACCCTATTTTCAGAGATGATGTCCTCCACCCAACTCTCAAAAAGCTGAAAGGGTCTTCAGTAGAGATGGATAGTCGAGCTGGGCTATCAGACGGTCACCTCTGTAGCTGTAGTGTCATTTTTCCTTTGGTCCAATGTGTAAATTAAACAAAAAAGTGCACGTTTGTTATGATGTCCAAGATGGGGACCAGGATGTGGACATAATAAAAAATTAGGGAACATGATAGGAGACATTTCTACAATACATATAATCATTCTTATCTATCTAATACGATGACAACAGCTCTCCATACCTGCAGTCCACCACAAGGACCACCCTCTCTAATCCCTGAAAAATGAAATCATCCTCAGTGACGAAGAGAGGGGGCTAAGCGCCCCCATGGTCTCAGAGCATTAACTCTTCTAAGAGTCCTAAGAGTCCTGCTCACACTGATGGGGTGCAGCTGTGGGACCCTATTTTCAGAGATGATGTCCTCCACCCAACTCTCAAAAAGCTGAAAGGGTCTTCAGTAGAGATGGATAGTCGAGCTGGGCTATCAGACGGTCACCTCTGTAGCTGTAGTGTCATTTTTCCTATGGCCCAATGTGTAAATTAAACAAAAAAGTGCACGTTTGTTATGATGTCCAAGATGGGGACCAGGATGTGGACATAATAAAAAATTAGGGAACATGATAGGAGACATTTCTACAATACATATAATCATTCTTATCTATCTAATACGATCACAACAGCTCTCCATACCTGCAGTCCACCACAAGGACCACCCTCTCTAATCCCTGAAAAATGAAATCATCCTCAGTGACGAAGAGAGGGGGCCAAGCGCCCCCCATGGTACCAGAGCATTGACTCTTCTAAGAGTCCTAAGAGTCCTGCTCACACTGATGGGGTGAAGCTGTGGGACCCTATTTTCAGAGATGATGTCCTCCACCCAACTCTCAAAAAGCTGAAAGGGTCTTCAGTAGAGATGGATAGTCGAGCTGGGCTATCAGACGGTCACCTGTGTAGCTGTAGTGTCATTTTTCCTATGGTCCAATGTGTAAATTAAACAAAAAAGTGCACGTTTGTTATGATGTCCAAGATGGGGACCAGGATGTGGACATAATAAGAAATTAGGGAACATGATAGGAGACATTTCTACAATACATATAATCATTCTTATCTATCTAATACGATGACAAGAGCTCTCCATACCTGCAGTCCACCACAAGGACCACCCTCTCTAATCCCTGAAAAATGAAATCATCCTCAGTGACGAAGAGAGGGGGCCAAGCGCCCCCCATGGTACCAGAGCATTGACTCTTCTAAGAGTCCTAAGAGTCCTGCTCACACTGATGGGGTGAAGCTGTGGGACCCTATTTTCAGAGATGATGTCCTCCACCCAACTCTCAAAAAGCTGAAAGGGTCTTCAGTAGAGATGGATAGTCGAGCTGGGCTATCAGACGGTCACCTGTGTAGCTGTAGTGTCATTTTTCCTATGGTCCAATGTGTAAATTAAACAAAAAAGTGCACGTTTGTTATGATGTCCAAGATGGGGACCAGGATGTGGACATAATAAGAAATTAGGGAACATGATAGGAGACATTTCTACAATACATATAATCATTCTTATCTATCTAATACGATGACAAGAGCTCTCCATACCTGCAGTCCACCACAAGGACCACCCTCTCTAATCCCTGAAAAATGAAATCATCCTCAGGGACGAAGAGAGGGGGCTAAGCGCCCCCCATGGTTTTAGAGCATTGACTCTTCTAAGAGTCCTAAGAGTCCTGCTTACACTGATGGGGTGCAGCTGTGGGACCCTATTTTCAGAGATGATGTCCTCCACCCAACTCTCAAAAAGCTGAAAGGGTCTTCAGTAGAGATGGATAGTCGAGCTGGGCTATCAGACGGTCACCTCTGTAGCTGTAGTGTCATTTTTCCTATGGTCCAATGTGTAAATTAAACAAAAAAGTGCACGTTTGTTATGATTTCCAAGATGGGGACCAGGATGTGGACATAATAAAAAAATAGGGAACATGATAGCAGACATTTCTACAATACATATAATCATTCTTATCTATCTAATACGATGACAACAGCTCTCCATACCTGCAGTCCACCACAAGGACCACCCTCTCTATTCCCTGAAAAGTGAAATCATCCTCAGTGACGAAGAGAGGGGGCTAAACGCCCCCCATGGTCTCAGAGCATTGACTCTTCTAAGAGTCCTAAGAGTCCTGCTCACACTGATGGGGTGCAGCTGTGGGACCCTATTTTCAGAGATGATGTTCTCCACCCAACTCTCAAAAAGCTGAAAGGGTCTTCAGTAGAGATGGATAGTCGAGCTGGGCTATCAGACGGTCACCTCTGTAGCTGTAGTGTCATTTTTCCTATGGTCCAATGTGTAAATTAAACAAAAAAGTGCACGTTTGTTATGATGTCCAAGATGGGGACCAGGATGTGGACATAATAAAAAATTAGGGAACATGATAGGAGACATTTCTACAATACATATAATCATTCTTATCTATCTAATACGATCACAACAGCTCTCCATACCTGCAGTCCACCACAAGGACCACTCTCTCTAATCCCTGAAAAATGAAATCATCCTCAGTGACGAAGAGAGGGGGCTAAGCGCCCCCCATGGTCTCAGAGCATTGACTCTTCTAAGAGTCCTAAGATTCCTGCTCACACTGATGGGGTGCAGCTGTGGGACCCTATTTTCAGAGATGATGTCCTCCACCCAACTCTCAAAAAGCTGAAAGGGTCTTCAGTAGAGATGGATAGTCGAGCTGGGCTATCAGACGGTCACCTCTGTAGCTGTAGTGTCATTTTTCCTATGGTCCAATGTGTAAATTAAACATAAAAGTGCACGTTTGTTATGATTTCCAAGATGGGGACCAGGATGTGGACATAATAAAAAAATAGGGAACATGATAGGAGACATTTCTACAATACATATAATCATTCTTATCTATCTAATACGATGACAACAGCTCTCCATACCTGCAGTCCACCACAAGGACCACCCTCTCTATTCCCTGAAAAGTGAAATCATCCTCAGTGACGAAGAGAGGGGGCTAAGCGCCCCCCATGGTCTCAGAGCATTGACTCTTCTAAGAGTCTTAAGAGTCCTGCTCACACTGATGGGGTGCAGCTGTGGGACCCTATTTTCAGAGATGATGTCCTCCACCCAACTCTCAAAATGCTGAAAGGGTCTTCAGTAGAGATGAATAGTCGAGCTGGGCTATCAGACGGTCACCTCTGTAGCTGTAGTGTCATTTTTCCTATGGTCCAATGTGTAAATTAAACAAAAAAGTGCACGTTTGTTATGATGTCCAAGATGGGGACCAGGATGTGGACATAATAAAAAATTAGGGAACATGATAGGAGACATTTCTACAATACATATAATCATTCTTATCTATCTAATACGATGACAACAGCTCTCCATACCTGCAGTCCACCACAAGGACCACCCTCTCTAATCCCTGAAAAATAAAATCATCCTCAGTGACGAAGAGAGGGGGCTAAGCGCCCCCATGGTCTCAGAGCATTAACTCTTCTAAGAGTCCTAAGAGTCCTGCTCACACTGATGGGGTGCAGCTGTGGGACCCTATTTTCAGAGATGATGTCCTCCACCCAACTCTCAAAAAGCTGAAAGGGTCTTCAGTAGAGATGGATAGTCGAGCTGGGCTATCAGACGGTCACCTCTGTAGCTGTAGTGTCATTTTTCCTATGGTCCAATGTGGAAATTAAACAAAAAAGTGCACGTTTGTTATGATGTCCAAGATGGGGACCAGGATGTGGACATAATAAAAAATTAGGGAACATGATAGGAGACATTTCTACAATACATATAATCATTCTTATCTATCTAATACGATGACAACAGCTCTCCATACCTGCAGTCCACCACAAGGACCACCCTCTCTAATCCCTGAAAAATGAAATCATCCTCAGTGACGAAGAGAGGGGGCCAAGCGCCCCCCATGGTACCAGAGCATTGACTCTTCTAAGAGTCCTAAGAGTCCTGCTCACACTGATGGGGTGCAGCTGTGGGACCCTATTTTCAGAGATGATGTCCTCCACCCAACTCTCAAAAAGCTGAAAGGGTCTTCAGTAGAGATGGATAGTCGAGCTGGGCTATCAGACGGTCACCTCTGTAGCTGTAGTGTCATTTTTCCTATTGTCCAATTTGTAAATTAAACAAAAAAGTGCACGTTTGTTATGATTTCCAAGATGGGAACCAGGATGTGGACATAATAAAAAAATAGGGAACATGATAGGAGACATTTCTACAATACATATAATCATTCTTATCTATCTAATACGATGACAACAGCTCTCCATACCTGCAGTCCACCACAAGGACCACCCTCTCTATTCCCTGAAAAGTGAAATCATCCTCAGTGACGAGGAGAGGGGGCTAAGCGCCCCCCATGGTCTCAGAGCATTGACTCTTCTAAGAGTCCTAAGAGTCCTGCTCACACTGATGGGGTGCAGCTGTGGGACCCTATTTTCAGAGATGATGTTCTCCACCCAACTCTCAAAAAGCTGAAAGGGTCTTCAGTAGAGATGGATAGTCGAGCTGGGCTATCAGACGGTCACCTCTGTAGCTGTAGTGTCATTTTTCCTATGGTCCAATGTGTAAATTAAACAAAAAAGTGCACGTTTGTTATGATGTCCAAGATGGGGACCAGGATGTGGACATAATAAAAAATTAGGGAACATGATAGGAGACATTTCTACAATACATATAATCATTCTTATCTATTTAATACGATGACAACAGCTCTCCATACCTGCAGTCCACCACAAGGACCACCCTCTCTAATCCCTGAAAAATGAAATCATCCTCAGTGACGAAGAGAGGGGGCTAAGCGCCCCCCATGGTCTCAGAGCATTGACTCTTCTAAGAGTCCTAAGAGTCCTGCTCACACTGATGGGGTGCAGCTGTGGGACCCTATTTTCAGAGATGATGTCCTCCACCCAACTCTCAAAAAGCTGAAAGGGTCTTCAGTAGAGATGGATAGTCGAGCTGGGCTATCAGACGGTCACCTCTGTAGCTGTAGTGTCATTTTTCCTATGGTCCAATGTGTAAATTAAACAAAAAAGTGCACGTTTGTTATGATGTCCAAGATGGGGACCAGGATGTGGACATAATAAAAAATTAGGGAACATGATAGGAGACATTTCTACAATACATATAATCATTCTTATCTATTTAATACGATGACAACAGCTCTCCATACCTGCAGTCCACCACAAGGACCACCCTCTCTAATCCCTGAAAAATGAAATCATCCTCAGTGACGAAGAGAGGGGGCTAGGCGCCCCCCATGGTCTCAGAGCATTGACTCTTCTAAGAGTCCTAAGAGTCCTGCTCACACTGATGGGGTGCAGCTGTGGGACCCTATTTTCAGAGATGATGTCCTCCACCCAACTCTCAAAAAGCTGAAAGGGTCTTCAGTAGAGATGGATTGTCGAGCTGGGCTATCAGACGGTCACCTCTGTATCTGTAGTGTCATTTTTCCTATGGTCCAATGTGTAAATTAAACAAAAAAGTGCACGTTTGTTATGATGTCCAAGATGGGGACCAGGATGTGGACATAATAAAAAATTAGGGAACATGATAGGAGACATTTCTACAATACATATAATCATTCTTATCTACCTAATACCATGATAACAGCTCTCCATACCTGCAGTCCACCACAAGGACCACCCTCTCTAATCCCTGAAAAATGAAATCATCCTCAGTGACGAAGAGAGGGGGCTAAGTGCCCCCAATGGTCTCAGAGCATTGACTCTTCTAAGAGTCCTAAGAGTCCTGCTCACACTGATGGGGTGCAGCTGTGGGACCCTATTTTCAGAGATGATGTCCTCCACCCAACTCTCAAAAAGCTGAAAGGGTCTTCAGTAGAGATGGATAGTCGAGCTGGGCTATCAGACGGTCACCTCTGTAGCTGTAGTGTCATTTTTCCTTTGGTCCAATGTGTAAATTAAACAAAAAAGTGCACTTTTGTTATGATGTCCAAGATGGGGACCAGGATGTGGACATAATAAAAAATTAGGGAACATGATAGGAGACATTTCTACAATACATATAATCATTCTTATCTATCTAATACGATGACAACAGCTCTCCATACCTGCAGTCCACCACAAGGACCACCCTCTCTAATCCCTGAAAAATGAAATCATCCTCAGTGACGAAGAGAGGGGGCTAAGCGCCCCCATGGTCTCAGAGCATTAACTCTTCTAAGAGTCCTAAGAGTCCTGCTCACACTGATGGGGTGCAGCTGTGGGACCCTATTTTCAGAGATGATGTCCTCCACCCAACTCTCAAAAAGCTGAAAGGGTCTTCAGTAGAGATGGATAGTCGAGCTGGGCTATCAGACGGTCACCTCTGTAGCTGTAGTGTCATTTTTCCTATGGCCCAATGTGTAAATTAAACAAAAAAGTGCACGTTTGTTATGATGTCCAAGATGGGGACCAGGATGTGGACATAATAAAAAATTAGGGAACATGATAGGAGACATTTCTACAATACATATAATCATTCTTATCTATCTAATACGATCACAACAGCTCTCCATACCTGCAGTCCACCACAAGGACCACCCTCTCTAATCCCTGAAAAATGAAATCATCCTCAGTGACGAAGAGAGGGGGCCAAGCGCCCCCCATGGTACCAGAGCATTGACTCTTCTAAGAGTCCTAAGAGTCCTGCTCACACTGATGGGGTGAAGCTGTGGGACCCTATTTTCAGAGATGATGTCCTCCACCCAACTCTCAAAAAGCTGAAAGGGTCTTCAGTAGAGATGGATAGTCGAGCTGGGCTATCAGACGGTCACCTCTGTAGCTGTAGTGTCATTTTTCCTATGGTCCAATGTGTAAATTAAACAAAAAAGTGCACGTTTGTTATGATGTCCAAGATGGGGACCAGGATGTGGACATAATAAGAAATTAGGGAACATGATAGGAGACATTTCTACAATACATATAATCATTCTTATCTATCTAATACGATGACAACAGCTCTCCATACCTGCAGTCCACCACAAGGACCACCCTCTCTAATCCCTGAAAAATGAAATCATCCTCAGGGACGAAGAGAGGGGGCTAAGCGCCCCCCATGGTTTTAGAGCATTGACTCTTCTAAGAGTCCTAAGAGTCCTGCTTACACTGATGGGGTGCAGCTGTGGGACCCTATTTTCAGAGATGATGTCACCACCCAACTCTCAAAAAGCTGAAAGGGTCTTCAGTAGAGATGGATAGTCGAGCTGGGCTATCAGACGGTCACCTCTGTAGCTGTAGTGTCATTTTTCCTATGGTCCAATGTGTAAATTAAACAAAAAAGTGCACGTTTGTTATGATGTTCAAGATGGGGACCAGGATGTGGACATAATAAAAAATTAGGGAACATGATAGGAGACATTTCTACAATACATATAATCATTCTTATCTATCTAATACGATCACAACAGCTCTCCATACCTGCAGTCCACCACAAGGACCACTCTCTCTAATCCCTGAAAAATGAAATCATCCTCAGTGACGAAGAGAGGGGGCTAAGCGCCCCCCATGGTCTCAGAGCATTGACTCTTCTAAGAGTCCTAAGATTCCTGCTCACACTGATGGGGTGCAGCTGTGGGACCCTATTTTCAGAGATGATGTCCTCCACCCAACTCTCAAAAAGCTGAAAGGGTCTTCAGTAGAGATGGATAGTCGAGCTGGGCTATCAGACGGTCACCTCTGTAGCTGTAGTGTCATTTTTCCTATGGTCCAATATGTAAATTAAACAAAAAAGTGCACGTTTGTTATGATTTCCAAGATGGGGACCAGGATGTGGACATAATAAAAAAATAGGGAACATGATAGGAGACATTTCTACAATACATATAATCATTCTTATCTATCTAATACGATGACAACAGCTCTCCATACCTGCAGTCCACCACAAGGACCACCCTCTCTATTCCCTGAAAAGTGAAATCATCCTCAGTGACGAAGAGAGGGGGCTAAGCGCCCCCCATGGTCTCAGAGCATTGACTCTTCTAAGAGTCCTAAGAGTCCTGCTCACACTGATGGGGTGCAGCTGTGGGACCCTATTTTCAGAGATGATGTTCTCCACCCAACTCTCAAAAAGCTGAAAGGGTCTTCAGTAGAGATGGATAGTCGAGCTGGGCTATCAGACGGTCACCTCTGTAGCTGTAGTGTCATTTTTCCTATGGTCCAATGTGTAAATTAAACAAAAAAGTGCATGTTTGTTATGATGTCCAAGATGGGGACCAGGATGTGGACATAATAAAAAATTAGGGAACATGATAGGAGACATTTCTACAATACATATAATCATTCTTATCTATCTAATACGATCACAACAGCTCTCCATACCTGCAGTCCACCACAAGGACCACTCTCTCTAATCCCTGAAAAATGAAATCATCCTCAGTGACGAAGAGAGGGGGCTAAGCGCCCCCCATGGTCTCAGAGCATTGACTCTTCTAAGAGTCCTAAGATTCCTGCTCACACTGATGGGGTGCAGCTGTGGGACCCTATTTTCAGAGATGATGTCCTCCACCCAACTCTCAAAAAGCTGAAAGGGTCTTCAGTAGAGATGGATAGTCGAGCTGGGCTATCAGACGGTCACCTCTGTAGCTGTAGTGTAATTTTTCCTATGGTCCAATGTGTAAATTAAACAAAAAAGTGCACGTTTGTTATGATTTCCAAGATGGGGACCAGGATGTGGACATAATAAAAAAATAGGGAACATGATAGGAGACATTTCTACAATACATATAATCATTCTTATCTATCTAATACGATGACAACAGCTCTCCATACCTGCAGTCCACCACAAGGACCACCCTCTCTATTCCCTGAAAAGTGAAATCATCCTCAGTGACGAAGAGAGGGGGCTAAGCGCCCCCCATGGTCTCAGAGCATTGACTCTTCTAAGAGTCCTAAGAGTCCTGCTCACACTGATGGGGTGCAGCTGTGGGACCCTATTTTCAGAGATGATGTTCTCCACCCAACTCTCAAAAAGCTGAAAGGGTCTTCAGTAGAGATGGATAGTCGAGCTGGGCTATCAGACGGTCACCTCTGTAGCTGTAGTGTCATTTTTCCTATGGTCCAATGTGTAAATTAAACAAAAAAGTGCACGTTTGTTATGATGTCCAAGATGGGGACCAGGATGTGGACATAATAAAAAATTAGGGAACATGATAGGAGACATTTCTACAATACATATAATCATTCTTATCTATTTAATACGATGACAACAGCTCTCCATACCTGCAGTCCACCACAAGGACCACCCTCTCTAATCCCTGAAAAATGAAATCATCCTCAGTGACAAAGAGAGGGGGCTAAGCGACCCCCATGGTCTCAGAGCATTGACTCTTCTAAGAGTCCTCAGAGTCCTGCTCACACTGATGGGGTGCAGCTGTGGGACCCTATTTTCAGAGATGATGTCCTCCACCCAACTCTCAAAAAGCTGAAAGGGTCTTCAGTAGAGATGGATAGTCGAGCTGGGCTATCAGACGGTCACCTCTGTAGCTGTAGTGTCATTTTTCCTATGGTCCAATGTGTAAATTAAACAAAAAAGTGCACGTTTGTTATGATGTCCAAGATGGGGACCAGGATGTGGACATAATAAAAAATTAGGGAACATGATACTAGACATTTCTACAATACATATAATCATTCTTATCTATCTAATACGATGATAACAGCTCTCCATATCTGCAGTCCACCACAAGGACCACCCTCTCTAATCCCTGAAAAATGAAATCATCCTCAGTGATGAAGAGAGGGGGCTAAGTGCCCCCAATGGTCTCAGAGCATTGACTCTTCTAAGAGTCCTAAGAGTCCTGCTCACACTGATGGGGTGCAGCTGTGGGACCCTATTTTCAGAGATGATGTCCTCCACCCAACTCTCAAAAAGCTGAAAGGGTCTTCAGTAGAGATGGATAGTCGAGCTGGGCTATCAGACGGTCACCTCTGTAGCTGTAGTGTCATTTTTCCTATGGTCCAATGTGTAAATTAAACAAAAAAGTGCACGTTTGTTATGATGTCCAAGATGGGGACCAGGATGTGGACATAATAAAAAATTAGGGAACATGATAGGAGACATTTCTACAATACATATAATCATTCTTATCTATCTAATACGATGACAACAGCTCTCCATACCTGCAGTCCACCACAAGGACCACCCTCTCTAATCCCTGAAAAATGAAATCATCCTCAGTGACGAAGAGAGGGGGCTAAGCGCCCCCATGGTCTCAGAGCATTAACTCTTCTAAGAGTCCTAAGAGTCCTGCTCACACTGATGGGGTGCAGCTGTGGGACCCTATTTTCAGAGATGATGTCCTCCACCCAACTCTCAAAAAGCTGAAAGGGTCTTCAGTAGAGATGGATAGTCGAGCTGGGCTATCAGACGGTCACCTCTGTAGCTGTAGTGTCATTTTTCCTATGGTCCAATGTGTAAATTAAACAAAAAAGTGCACGTTTGTTATGATGTCCAAGATGGGGACCAGGATGTGGACATAATAAAAAATTAGGGAACATGATAGGAGACATTTCTACAATACATATAATCATTCTTATCTATCTAATACGATGACAACAGCTCTCCATACCTGCAGTCCACCACAAGGACCACCCTCTCTAATCCCTGAAAAATGAAATCATCCTCAGTGACGAAGAGAGGGGGCTAAGCGCCCCCATGGTCTCAGAGCATTAACTCTTCTAAGAGTCCTCAGAGTCCTGCTCACACTGATGGGGTGCAGCTGTGGGACCCTATTTTCAGAGATGATGTCCTCCACCCAACTCTCAAAAAGCTGAAAGGGTCTTCAGTAGAGATGGATAGTCGAGCTGGGCTATCAGACGGTCACCTCTGTAGCTGTAGTGTCATTTTTCCTATGGTCCAATGTGTAAATTAAACAAAAAAGTGCACGTTTGTTATGATGTCCAAGATGGGGACCAGGATGTGGACATAATAAAAAATTAGGGAACATGATACTAGACATTTCTACAATACATATAATCATTCTTATCTATCTAATACGATGATAACAGCTCTCCATATCTGCAGTCCACCACAAGGACCACCCTCTCTAATCCCTGAAAAATGAAATCATCCTCAGTGATGAAGAGAGGGGGCTAAGTGCCCCCAATGGTCTCAGAGCATTGACTCTTCTAAGAGTCCTAAGAGTCCTGCTCACACTGATGGGGTGCAGCTGTGGGACCCTATTTTCAGAGATGATGTCCTCCACCCAACTCTCAAAAAGCTGAAAGGGTCTTCAGTAGAGATGGATAGTCGAGCTGGGCTATCAGACGGTCACCTCTGTAGCTGTAGTGTCATTTTTCCTATGGTCCAATGTGTAAATTAAACAAAAAAGTGCACGTTTGTTATGATGTCCAAGATGGGGACCAGGATGTGGACATAATAAAAAATTAGGGAACATGATAGGAGACATTTCTACAATACATATAATCATTCTTATCTATCTAATACGATGACAACAGCTCTCCATACCTGCAGTCCACCACAAGGACCACCCTCTCTAATCCCTGAAAAATTAAATCATCCTCAGTGACGAAGAGAGGGGGCTAAGCGCCCCCATGGTCTCAGAGCATTAACTCTTCTAAGAGTCCTAAGAGTCCTGCTCACACTGATGGGGTGCAGCTGTGGGACCCTATTTTCAGAGATGATGTCCTCCACCCAACTCTCAAAAAGCTGAAAGGGTCTTCAGTAGAGATGGATAGTCGAGCTGGGCTATCAGACGGTCACCTCTGTAGCTGTAGTGTCATTTTTCCTATGGTCCAATGTGTAAATTAAACAAAAAAGTGCACGTTTGTTATGATGTCCAAGATGGGGACCAGGATGTGGACATAATAAAAAATTAGGGAACATGATAGGAGACATTTCTACAATACATATAATCATTCTTATCTATCTAATACGATGACAACAGCTCTCCATACCTGCAGTCCACCACAAGGACCACCCTCTCTAATCCCTGAAAAATGAAATCATCCTCAGTGACGAAGAGAGGGGGCTAAGCGCCCCCATGGTCTCAGAGCATTAACTCTTCTAAGAGTCCTAAGAGTCCTGCTCACACTGATGGGGTGCAGCTGTGGGACCCTATTTTCAGAGATGATGTCCTCCACCCAACTCTCAAAAAGCTGAAAGGGTCTTCAGTAGAGATGGATAGTCGAGCTGGGCTATCAGACGGTCACCTCTGTAGCTGTAGTGTCATTTTTCCTATGGTCCAATGTGTAAATTAAACAAAAAAGTGCACGTTTGTTATGATGTCCAAGATGGGGACCAGGATGTGGACATAATAAAAAATTAGGGAACATGATAGGAGACATTTCTACAATACATATAATCATTCTTATCTATCTAATACGATGACAACAGCTCTCCATACCTGCAGTCCACCACAAGGACCACCCTCTCTAATCCCTGAAAAATGAAATCATCCTCAGTGACGAAGAGAGGGGGCCAAGCGCCCCCCATGGTACCAGAGCATTGACTCTTCTAAGAGTCCTAAGAGTCCTGCTCACACTGATGGCGTGAAGCTGTGGGACCCTATTTTCAGAGATGATGTCCTCCACCCAACTCTCAAAAAGCTGAAAGGGTCTTCAGTAGAGATGGGTAGTCGAGCTGGGCTATCAGACGGTCACCTCTGTAGCTGTAGTGTCATTTTTCCTATGGTCCAATGTGTAAATTAAACAAAAAAGTGCACATTTGTTATGATGTCCAAGATGGGGACCAGGATGTGGACATAATAAGAAATTAGGGAACATGATAGGAGACATTTCTACAATACATATAATCATTCTTATCTATCTAATACGATGACAACAGCTCTCCATACCTGCAGTCCACCACAAGGACCACCCTCTCTAATCCCTGAAAAATGAAATCATCCTCAGGGACGAGGAGAGGGGGCTAAGCGCCCCCCATGGTTTTAGAGCATTGACTCTTCTAAGAGTCCTAAGAGTCCTGCTTACACTGATGGGGTGCAGCTGTGGGACCCTATTTTCAGAGATGATGTCCTCCACCCAACTCTCAAAAAGCTGAAAGGGTCTTCAGTAGAGATGGATAGTCGAGCTGGGCTATCAGACGGTCACCTCTGTAGCTGTAGTGTCATTTTTCCTATGGTCCAATGTGTAAATTAAACAAAAAAGTGCACGTTTGTTATGATGTCCAAGATGGGGACCAGGATGTGGACATAATAAAAAATTAGGGAACATGATAGGAGACATTTCTACAATACATATAATCATTCTTATCTATCTAATACGATCACAACAGCTCTCCATACCTGCAGTCCACCACAAGGACCACTCTCTCTAATCCCTGAAAAATGAAATCATCCTCAGTGACGAAGAGAGGGGGCTAAGCGCCCCCCATGGTCTCAGAGCATTGACTCTTCTAAGAGTCCTAAGATTCCTGCTCACACTGATGGGGTGCAGCTGTGGGACCCTATTTTCAGAGATGATGTCCTCCACCCAACTCTCAAAAAGCTGAAAGGGTCTTCAGTAGAGATGGATAGTCGAGATGGGCTATCAGACGGTCACCTCTGTAGCTGTAGTGTCATTTTTCCTATGGTCCAATGTGTAAATTAAACAAAAAAGTGCACGTTTGTTATGATGTCCAAGATGGGGACCAGGATGTGGACATAATAAAAAAATAGGGAACATGATAGGAGACATTTCTACAATACATATAATCATTCTTATCTATCTAATACGATGACAACAGCTCTCCATACCTGCAGTCCACCACAAGGACCACCCTCTCTATTCCCTGAAAAGTGAAATCATCCTCAGTGACGAAGAGAGGGGGCTAAGCGCCCCCCATGGTCTCAGAGCATTGACTCTTCTAAGAGTCCTAAGAGTCCTGCTCACACTGATGGGGTGCAGCTGTGGGACCCTATTTTCAGAGATGATGTTCTCCACCCAACTCTCAAATAGCTGAAAGGGTCTTCAGTAGAGATGGATAGTCGAGCTGGGCTATCAGACGGTCACCTCTGTAGCTGTAGTGTCATTTTTCCTATGGTCCAATGTGTAAATTAAACAAAAAAGTGCACGTTTGTTATGATGTCCAAGATGGGGACCAGGATGTGGACATAATAAAAAATTAGGGAACATGATAGGAGACATTTCTACAATACATATAATCATTCTTATCTATCTAATACGATGACAACAGCTCTCCATACCGTATTTCATGGTCAATCCAGGTTTGTCAGTGATGGCACTGACATAATGTATGGCGTCTTTTTCGGGCGTTATCCTTTGCCTTTTCATTGTGAAAATCCAGTTGCCTATATCAAAGCAAATTCTACTACTTGTAAAGTATGCAGAAAATGAAATGTAGAACATATAACATCAACTGCTTAGGAACGCATCATAGGTTAGTACTTAAAAGGATATTGTCATGTTCTAGTCATAATGCAAGCTGGACATTTTTCATGTTACCCTGTAATCGCCGGCCTGTTCTAATGCTCACAAGCAAAGATATATGCTCAGCTGCTAAGGCTTCCCTCTGCCTTCTGAATGAAAATTGAATATGTCTGGCTCACTGTGTATATAGCAGGTGCTCAGAAAAAATAAGAGTCAATTCAAAAGAAATAGCTCTGGTACACTATAGTAATTAATAACGTAAGAAAAGAACTCTTGGAATGCTGAAAATTCTTTATTTGTGCAAAAGGATAATTCATCCAACGTTTCGACCTTGTTTTTAGGTCTTTATCAAGGATAAAGTTATCTAAGATCATAAAGGGTTACAAAACCATATAAACACGTAATTAGTACATAGTACAACATAACAGTACAATATATTGCTACTTGAGAGTACAATGGGTCAAATGACCATGAGGCACATACAAAAAATTTTTCCAAAGCCATAGTGAAAACATTTGTACTGAGGAAAGAAAATTTCCACATGACCTATCTGGAGAAACATTCTGGATCAAACAACCAAAAATAGTCAAGCAGGTAAATACACACCTATATTTCATAACAGGATGATATGTGTTCAATTGTATAGCGTCATTGCCATTAAGGTACAAATGGAAAACTTGCAATCCTATATAGTGAAGGAAATGAACACATATCATATCAAAGAACACAGGAACATGGGTGTGAGAAAAACCTCAATGTTTATACTTTGTTCTTTATAATGGTGTGAACATGTATATGTCTCAGTACCTTATGCACTTGAGAATTCTAGTGAGTAGATGATGAAAGCCTATTCCAGAACTGGAATCGGTAAATAATTGTAGGTGGAATCTAAATGAAAAGATGGTACAAGTGTTATCATGACACGTGGGCTATAACACAATGGACCGTGTGACAAAGAAGAAAGGAGAGAAAGAAGAGGAAGAAAATGGAACTACCTGTAACATTACGTGATAGTCACTGGTAAGTATCACTTGACAATTCAGGTGAAAAAGGATTCCTTTATTAAAGGGTTCTCAGTCGCCTCAGGATCATGAAATACTAGGGTAAATGATATGAGAATGGGTAAGAAGCACCACTAAAGGAAATATGAAATGCAGGACATATATCTATAAACCCCTGAACTACATGATAGAAATAAAAAGAAGAAAAAAGAAAAAAAAGAAGAAAGAAGAACACATAGAATGCGGAAAGAGAATGGGTACAACTACCTGAGTTACTGCAGGGAGGCCCCTGGTTGGTATTGTGAGGGTTAGTGGAATTCCTTCACTGAAGGGTTCTCAGTTGCCTCAGGTTCGTGAAAAATGCTATAGACAAATAATGCCCGGAGAAAAGGGGTTCATATACAGCGAATAATGGTAATACAAGGTACATGTGTCACATGTAATAGTATATATATATATATTGTACTAAGCTCTACACCAGAAATAGAAAGTAGTCCCTCTGCCTTCTGTCTAGGTGCCCTGAGTTATGTCCTGTAAACTGTCACAGCGACCCAGACACACATGTGTAGTAGGGGAATATCCCTGCTGAGATGCCAGTGCTAGAGCACTCGTTTGCTGTGGAGTTGAACGCTATGTGAGCAGTTCTTACCTTCAATGAGCAGAAGTCTCTTTTTTCAGATTTCAATATCTCTGTGGGTATCTGGCAGAAATATGGAATACTCTTTACTGCTAAGACCCTGTACACCACTCCCACTAAAGGGGGCTTTACACGCTGCGACATCGCTAATGCGGAGTCGTTGGGGTCACGGAATTTGTGACGCACATCCGGCCGCATTAGCGATGTTGCTGCGTGTGACACCGATGAGCGATTTTGCATCGTTGCAAAAACGTGCAAAATCGCTCATCGGTGACATGGGTCTCCATTCTCGATTATCGTTACTGCAGCAGTAACGATTAGAGATGAGCGAACCGGTCGCGGTTCGGCTCGAGGTTGGTTCGCCGAACGGACCTCCCGTTCGAGTTCGGTTCGTCGAACGTTCGACGAACCGAACTCGAACTGCATAGGAAACAATGGCAGGCAATCACAAACACAGAAAAACACCTAGAAAACACCCTCAAAGGTGTTCAAAAGGTCACAAACAACTCACAACACATGGGAAAGTGACAAGGACATATACTCATGCGAAAACAAAAGAGCTGGACAAGGAAAAAGAGGAGGACACACAGATATATGAGTATATGCAAGGAAACATCGATTCCATTAATGTGCAACTTGAGCCCTGCTCATTCTTGGCTTCCAATCTTGATAAATTGCCTGAGCTCGCCACGTACGTCTTGGGGATCTTGTCGTGTCCTGCAGCCAGCGTTCTCTCGGAACCTGTCTTCAGTGCTGCTGTGGGTCTGCTGGCAGATAAGCACACGTGTCTGTCCACTGACAATGTGGACATGGCTCTCAGAGGACTTTTCTTCCCCTGGGTCAGCCAGGGGACGGGAAAGGCACGCGTATTTTTGAGAGTGCTTCATGCAAAGCATCTTTTTCTTTTTCAAAAGGGAGCTCAACCGATGCCAGTCAAGTGGGGTGTGTGTGGCCCAGTGAGTGGAAACGAGGGAGACTGTGGTTGGAGTCCCCTCGCTGTGTCTCTAAAAGAACCAAGATGAACAAGTCATGGCTCTCAGAGGACTTTTCTTCCCCTGGGTCAGCCAGGGGACGGGAAAGGCACGCGTATTTTTGAGAGTGCTTCATGCAAAGCATCTTTTTCTTTTTCAAAAGGGAGCTCAACCGATGCCAGTCAAGTGGGGTGTGTGTGGCCCAGTGAGTGGAAACGAGGGAGACTGTGGTTGGAGTCCCCTCGCTGTGTCTCTAAAAGAACCAAGATGAACAAGTCATGGCTCTCAGAGGACTTTTCTTCCCCTGGGTCAGCCAGGGGACGGGAAAGGCACGCGTATTTTTGAGAGTGCTTCATGCAAAGCATCTTTTTCTTTTTCAAAAGGGAGCTCAACCGATGCCAGTCAAGTGGGGTGTGTGTGGCCCAGTGAGTGGAAACGAGGGAGACTGTGGTTGGAGTCCCCTCGCTGTGTCTCTAAAAGAACCAAGATGAACAAGTCATGGCTCTCAGAGGACTTTTCTTCCCCTGGGTCAGCCAGGGGACGGGAAAGGCACGCGTATTTTTGAGAGTGCTTCATGCAAAGCATCTTTTTCTTTTTCAAAAGGGAGCTCAACCGATGCCAGTCAAGTGGGGTGTGTGTGGCCCAGTGAGTGGAAACGAGGGAGACTGTGGTTGGAGTCCCCTCGCTGTGTCTCTAAAAGAACCAAGATGAACAAGTCATGGCTCTCAGAGGACTTTTCTTCCCCTGGGTCAGCCAGGGGACGGGAAAGGCACGCGTATTTTTGAGAGTGCTTCATGCAAAGCATCTTTTTCTTTTTCAAAAGGGAGCTCAACCGATGCCAGTCAAGTGGGGTGTGTGTGGCCCAGTGAGTGGAAACGAGGGAGACTGTGGTTGGAGTCCCCTCGCTGTGTCTCTAAAAGAACCAAGATGAACAAGTCATGGCTCTCAGAGGACTTTTCTTCCCCTGGGTCAGCCAGGGGACGGGAAAGGCACGCGTATTTTTGAGAGTGCTTCATGCAAAGCATCTTTTTCTTTTTCAAAAGGGAGCTCAACCGATGCCAGTCAAGTGGGGTGTGTGTGGCCCAGTGAGTGGAAACGAGGGAGACTGTGGTTGGAGTCCCCTCGCTGTGTCTCTAAAAGAACCAAGATGAACAAGTCATGGCTCTCAGAGGACTTTTCTTCCCCTGGGTCAGCCAGGGGACGGGAAAGGCACGCGTATTTTTGAGAGTGCTTCATGCAAAGCATCTTTTTCTTTTTCAAAAGGGAGCTCAACCGATGCCAGTCAAATGGGGTGTGTGTGGCCCAGTGAGTGGCAACGAGGGAGACTGTGGTTGGAGTCCCCTCGCTGTGTCTCTAAAAGAACCAAGATGAACAAGTCATGGCTCTCAGAGGACTTTTCTTCCCCTGGGTCAGCCAGGGGACGGGAAAGGCACGCGTATTTTTGAGAGTGCTTCATGCAAAGCATCTTTTTCTTTTTCAAAAGGGAGCTCAACCGATGCCAGTCAAGTGGGGTGTGTGTGGCCCAGTGAGTGGAAACGAGGGAGACTGTGGTTGGAGTCCCCTCGCTGTGTCTCTAAAAGAACCAAGATGAACAAGTCATGGCTCTCAGAGGACTTTTCTTCCCCTGGGTCAGCCAGGGGACGGGAAAGGCACGCGTATTTTTGAGAGTGCTTCATGCAAAGCATCTTTTTCTTTTTCAAAAGGGAGCTCAACCGATGCCAGTCAAGTGGGGTGTGTGTGGCCCAGTGAGTGGAAACGAGGGAGACTGTGGTTGGAGTCCCCTCGCTGTGTCTCTAAAAGAACCAAGATGAACAAGTCATGGCTCTCAGAGGACTTTTCTTCCCCTGGGTCAGCCAGGGGACGGGAAAGGCACGCGTATTTTTGAGAGTGCTTCATGCAAAGCATCTTTTTCTTTTTCAAAAGGGAGCTCAACCGATGCCAGTCAAGTGGGGTGTGTGTGGCCCAGTGAGTGGCAACGAGGGAGACTGTGGTTGGAGTCCCCTCGCTGTGTCTCTAAAAGAACCAAGATGAACAAGTCATGGCTCTCAGAGGACTTTTCTTCCCCTGGGTCAGCCAGGGGACGGGAAAGGCACGCGTATTTTTGAGAGTGCTTCATGCAAAGCATCTTTTTCTTTTTCAAAAGGGAGCTCAACCGATGCCAGTCAAGTGGGGTGTGTATGGCCCAGTGAGTGGCAACGAGGGAGACTGTGGTTGGAATCCCCTCGCTGTGTCTCTAAAAGAACCAAGATGAACAAGTCATGGCTCTCAGAGGACTTTTCTTCCCCTGGGTCAGCCAGGGGACGGGAAAGGCACGCGTATTTTTGAGAGTGCTTCATGCAAAGCATCTTTTTCTTTTTCAAAAGGGAGCTCAACCGATGCCAGTCAAGTGGGGTGTGTGTGGCCCAGTGAGTGGAAACGAGGGAGACTGTGGTTGGAGTCCCCTCGCTGTGTCTCTAAAAGAACCAAGATGAACAAGTCATGGCTCTCAGAGGACTTTTCTTCCCCTGGGTCAGCCAGGGGACGGGAAAGGCACGCGTATTTTTGAGAGTGCTTCATGCAAAGCATCTTTTTCTTTTTCAAAAGGGAGCTCAACCGATGCCAGTCAAGTGGGGTGTGTGTGGCCCAGTGAGTGGCAACGAGGGAGACTGTGGTTGGAGTCCCCTCGCTGTGTCTCTAAAAGAACCAAGATGAACAAGTCATGGCTCTCAGAGGACTTTTCTTCCCCTGGGTCAGCCAGGGGACGGGAAAGGCACGCGTATTTTTGAGAGTGCTTCATGCAAAGCATCTTTTTCTTTTTCAAAAGGGAGCTCAACCGATGCCAGTCAAGTGGGGTGTGTGTGGCCCAGTGAGTGGAAGCGAGGGAGACTGTATTTGGAGTCCCCTCGCTGTGTCTCTAAAAGAACCAAGATGAACAAGTCATGGCTCTCAGAGGACTTTTCTTTCCCTGGGTCAGCCAGGGGACGGGAAAGGCACGCGTATTTTTGAGAGTGCTTCATGCAAAGCATCTTTTTCTTTTTCAAAAGGGAGCTCAACCGATGCCAGTCAAGTGGGGTGTGTGTGGCCCAGTGAGTGGAAACGAGGGAGACTGTGGTTGGAGTCCCCTCGCTGTGTCTCTAAAAGAACCAAGATGAACAAGTCATGGCTCTCAGAGGACTTTTCTTCCCCTGGGTCAGCCAGGGGACGGGAAAGGCACGCGTATTTTTGAGAGTGCTTCATGCAAAGCATCTTTTTCTTTTTCAAAAGGGAGCTCAACCGATGCCAGTCAAGTGGGGTGTGTGTGGCCCAGTGAGTGGAAACGAGGGAGACTGTGGTTGGAGTCCCCTCGCTGTGTCTCTAAAAGAACCAAGATGAACAAGTCATGGCTCTCAGAGGACTTTTCTTCCCCTGGGTCAGCCAGGGGACGGGAAAGGCACGCGTATTTTTGAGAGTGCTTCATGCAAAGCATCTTTTTCTTTTTCAAAAGGGAGCTCAACCGATGCCAGTCAAGTGGGGTGTGTGTGGCCCAGTGAGTGGAAACGAGGGAGACTGTGGTTGGAGTCCCCTCGCTGTGTCTCTAAAAGAACCAAGATGAACAAGTCATGGCTCTCAGAGGACTTTTCTTCCCCTGGGTCAGCCAGGGGACGGGAAAGGCACGCGTATTTTTGAGAGTGCTTCATGCAAAGCATCTTTTTCTTTTTCAAAAGGGAGCTCAACCGATGCCAGTCAAGTGGGGTGTGTGTGGCCCAGTGAGTGGCAACGAGGGAGACTGTGGTTGGAGTCCCCTCGCTGTGTTATACATGCTTTTAGAAGGGCATGACATGGCTTGGAGGTTGACTTTCATAAAATGCAAACTGTTGGCTACCAAAATGCTGCCTTTCCAACAACTGTGGTTATAGGCAATGAGGAACATACTGATGAAGATGAGACGCAGATACCCGATTGGGATGACAACTTAAATATTCGGTCAGGGCAAGAAGAGGCTCGGTCTGAGGGGGAGGGGAGTGCAAACACAACAATTGATGATGAAGTTCTAGATCCCACCTACTGTCAACCCCCAGTCAGGCACTCGAGGAGGTCAACAGAGGCGGTGGAGGAGGATGCAACCGACGACGAAATTACCTTGCGCCTTCCTGGACAGAGTCGGAGCACTGGTAGCACGTCTACAACTGCATCCTCAGCCACCACTCTGCCTATGAGCATTATTCGGGGTGCATCAACAGGTCGCATGGCCTCTAAGCCTTGCCTAGCCTGTTCCTTTTTTGACATAGAAAAAGATCGCCCAAATCATGTGATATGTAAAATTTGTCATGATTCTCTTAGTAGAGGTCAAAACCTCAGCAGTTTGACAACTTCTTCCATGAATCGTCACATGAATAAATATCATAGGTCCCGGTGGGAAGCTCACTGTGCTGCAATGCGGCCTAGCGGAGCGAACCATCCACCGCCCGCCCCTTCCACTGCATCCGCGCGCTCTTCATCTTCTAGGACTGTGGGGACAGCTGTCACACCTGTTTTTCCACGCAAAACTTCCACCACTGTAACCGCAACAGGCAGTTTGCTTGGTAGGTCGTCAGTTGGTTTGGAAGGGGAAACAAGTGAGTGTGTACAGCTCTCTCAGACATCGATAGCACCTACGTTGGATGAAGGCAACATCATGTCTCCGCCTGCACTTTCCTCACAAAGCTGCATTTTTCCAGGGACACCCTACTCAACACCGTCTACACACAGCAGCCAGATCTCTGTCCCTCAGATGTGGTCAAATAAAAGGCCACTTCCTCCGACCCATGACAAAGCTAAGAGGTTGACTCTATCCCTCTGTAAGCTGTTGGCTACCGAAATGCTGCCTTTCCGCCTAGTGGACACACAGGATTTTAGAGACCTTATGTCTGTCGCTGTGCCCCAGTACCAGATGCCTAGTCGCCACTACTTCTCTAAGAAAGGTGTGCCCGCGCTACACCAGCATGTCGCACACAACATCACCGCTTCCTTGAGAAACTCTGTGTGTGAACGGGTGCATTTCACCACCGATACTTGGACCAGTAAGCATGGACAGGGACGTTACATGTCGCTGACTGGGCACTGGGTAACTATGTTGATAGATGGTGAAGGGTCTGCTGCACAAGTCTTGCCGTCCCCACGACTTGTGTGTCAATCCTCTGTCTGTCCAAGTTCCGCCACTGCTTCTGCATCCTCCACCTCATCTGGGTCCTCCACCTCCGCCCCAAGCCTGCCTGGTCAGGCCACCAGCGTTCTCACTGCGCAGAAGGAATCACGCACCCCTCATTACTATGCTGGCAGCAGAGCGCAACGGCATCAGGCGGTCTTTAGCTTGACATGTCTTGGGAATAAGAGTCACACAGCTGAGGAGTTGTGGTCAGCTCTGCGGTCCGAGTTTAATAAATGGTTGTCTCCACTCAACCTGCAGCCTGGTAAGGCCGTGTGCGACAATGCTGCAAACCTGGGTGCGGCCCTTCGCCTGGGCAAGGTGACACACGTGCCTTGTATGGCTCACGTGTTGAACCTTGTTGTCCAGCAATTTTTAACACACTATCCCGGCCTAGATGGCCTTCTGACCAGGGCACGTAAACTGTCTGCAGTGCTCACTTCCGCCGTTCAACCGCCGCAGCTGAGCGACTTGCATCGCTCCAGAAGTCTTTCGGCCTGCCGGTTCATCGCCTGAAATGCGATGTGGCGACACGCTGGAATTCAACTCTCCACATGTTACAGCGACTGTGGCAGCACCGGCGAGCCCTGGTGCAATACGTCATGATGTATAGCCTGGGCCAACGAGATGCAGAAGTGGGGCAGATCACCCTGATGGAGTGATCTCAGATCAAGGACCTATGCACCGTTCTGCACAGTTTCGACATGGCGACGAATATGTTTAGCGCTGACAATGCCATTATCAGCATGACGATTACAGTCATTTACATGCTGGAGCACACGCTAAACACTATTCGGAGTCAGGGGGTGGGACAACAGGAAGGGGAGGAACTACAGGAGGATTCATATGCGCAAGACACAACAACATCACCAAGGTCCAGACGTTCATCATCACCAACGCGGCAGGCATGGGACCATGGGGGACAGGGATCAACAAGGGCGCATGGTAGCAGGCGAGATGTTGAGGAAGGTGCAGGAGGACATGAAGATATGGAGGACGAACTGTCCATGGACATGGAAGACTCAGCGGATGAGGGAGACCTTGGTCAAAATTCAGTTGAAAGAGGTTGGGGGGAGATGTCAGAGGAAGAAAGAACGGTTAGCACCTCTATGCCACAAACACAGCGTGGACTTGGTCCGCATGGCTGCGCAAGACACATGAGTGCCTTCTTGTTGCACTACCTCCAACATGACCCTCGGATTGTCAAAATTAGAAGTGATGATGACTACTGGCTTGCCACACTATTAGATCCCCGGGACAAGTCCAAATTTTGTGACATAATTCCACCCATAGAAAGGAACGCACGTATGCTGGAGTATCAGCATAAGCTGTTACTCGATCTTAGCTCGGCTTTTACACCAAACAACCGTGCAGGTGAAGGGAGTGATTCTCCCAGTTGTAACTTGACAAACATGGGACGGCATCGTCATCTTCAACAGTCTACCCGTACCAGTAGGACCGTATCTGGTGCTGGTAACAGCAATTTTATGGAATATTTTCATAATTTTTTTAGACCCTCCTTTGCAAGGCCACCAGAGACAACAAGTCTGACACATAGTCAACGGATGGAGAGGATGATACAGGAGTATCTCCAAATGAACATCGATGCAATGACTTTGCAAATGGAGCCTTGCTCCTTTTGGGCTTCAAATCTAGAAAAATTGACAGAGCTCTCCAGTTACGCCTTGGAGATTTTGTCGTGTGCAGCTGCCAGCGTTGTCTCTGAACGTGTCTTCTTCAGTGCTGCTGGGTGTGTGCTGACAGATAAGCGCACGCGTCTGTCCAGTGACAATGTGGACACACTGACGTTCATCAAAATGAACAAGTCATGGATCCAGAAGGAATTTACTACCCCTGTGTCATCCTGGGGAGAGTAAATGCTTGTGGATTTGGAATGTGCTTGATGCAAATCAAAACATCCTGTTTGCAACTAGGGCACAAGTGCTGCCACTGATGGGGTGTCTGTGTGCCCAATGTTGGGAAAAAAGGTAGACTCCGCTTGGAGTAACCCTTGCTTGATGTGTTTTTTAAAAATGATACAAGATGAACAGATCTGAAGGCAAGATGAAGGCAACATCATGTCTCCGCCTGCACTTTTCTCACAAACCTGCATTTTTCCAGGGACACCCTACTCAACACCGTCTACAGACAGCAGCCAGATCTCTTTCCCTCAGATGTGGTCAAATAAAAGGCCACTTACTGCGACCCATGACAAAGCTAAGTGGTTGACTCTATCCCTCTGTAAGCTGTTGGCTACCGAAATGCTGCCTTTACGCGTAGTGGTGTGAAGCCCCACAGGTGTAGTGTCGGTGCATTACCTTCAGGGACTCCACTCGGCTGGATCTGGTCACAGGTAGGGGATCTTCTTCTTGATTGTCGTGACGCCACTCTCAGTATTGCGGTCAGTGGGGACCGCCACTGCAGGTTGAGGGACGCCTGGGGCTGATGGTGAGTGCAGTTAGTTGGAATAGCCTCCTGAGAGTGAGGCAAGCCCCAGGGCCCTGTGTAGGTGCGTAGTACCACAAGGCGCAGAATAACTCCACACAGGCAGAATGTCTTTCAGGGTTTTTACTCACTTCAGGTGGCAGGGTTAGTAACCCGGGCGTAGCTGGGATGAACCAGGCGGGAACCAGGTGTCCTTCAGGCTGACTTGTGAGGGTGACTACTAACTCGCCTTCCTTAGCCCTTGGTGGTTTGGGGTGACCCCGACTTTGAGTCCCTATGGGGGTCACCCAGGGAAGTTGCTGAAGCCTCACTCCCCTTCGTTTGCCGTGTGCTTGTTGCCTGGACCAGCTCACTCCAGCTGCTTGCCTCCTGTGAGCTATGGGCCCTAACTGTGGCTACGTGGCTGCGGCTTTTGTGGTGTTGTGGCGTGGGCTTTGAGAGCCCCACACCGGCAGGTTTAGCAAAAGAAAGCTGGATCTATCTCCGCTTCGGGATCTGCCGCCCGTTTGGGCCTGGTTCTCCCTAGCAGTCTCCTTACTTCCCACTCTGTGCTCTCTCTCTAGCTGGAGATGGGTTTCGGGTAGCACTCCTAGGTGACCGTTCTCCCCCGTCGGTAGCCACTGCGCGGACGCTGTCAGACTCCAGCAGCCCAGGGGAAGGGGTCAGCTCTCCTCGGAGCTCCCTGGACTCTGCCCTGAACTGGCTCACTGCTCCTCCTCTCCTGTTCTTGCCTACGCCACCTAGCAACCAGATTCTCTTACCACACCCCTTGAGAGGAGATGGAGGCTTTTGGCCCCCTCCACTATTCCAGTGAAGGTGAAGGCTTTTCCCCCTCCTGGGATCCCCAGGGGTCCTCTCATGGGTACATGTGTGAGACCTGATCACTATGCGCCTGTGTTCCACACCCCGGTCAGCCTTCTGGATTACCTGTGTTGTACTGTCCCCAGCATGGGTGCAGTACTCAGTGGTGCCTGACCAGGTCAGGGGCGCCACATTCCCCCTTAGTTATCACCAGCACGTCCTCGGGCTGCAAGACAACATTTTAAAATGCATAAAACATTAAAACATGTAAAACATTTTTTAAAAGCACCAGGTACCATACATCACCACCCTCCACCCACAAGTCCGTTAACCCACCCAAAACCCTTTCACGTTGGCCGCGACTTCAGCCACTTCTGGCAGGATGTAGAGGCGGCTTACATGGGCTGGTGGTTTCAGGGTATACCTGGCCTGGTGGATCCGCGCCTTCAGCCTCTTCTGGCAGGATGCAGAGGCGGCCTCCACAGTTGGTGCTGACCAGGTACCCTCTTTGTGGTGGAGAGCCAGGCCCCATAAACAGGCATGCTCTCTGGTCGCAGGTGAGCCAAGGCCCTATATACGGACGGGCTCCTCCTGGTTGCAGACGAGCCAAGCCCCTAAACAGGCTGACTCTGGTGGCGGTGGTGCCCTCTGGTGTAACTATTTACACTGCGAGAGTTTGTGGCTATAGCCAGTTCATAGCCTTAAGGTTCATTTCTCACATCAGTTTATGTGGGCACATACTTGAACTTTTAAAACGTTGCAAAACAAACTTTCCAAACTGGTCAAAACTTGCTGTACTTTACTTAAACTTAGGCAGATTCCTCTTCACCAGGGCTTGGGCCTGTAGGGCTGCGGCACCTGTTGCTTTCTTGACCTTTTTCCTCATCTGTAGTTGTCTCTTCAGTAGGTTCTTTGTCTTTTCTTTCTTTATGGCTGTCTTTCCTTTCTTCTTTGGGACATGGTACTACATCTAGGGCATACCAGCCTCTTTCGCCTCGATGCATAGTAAACTGTACGGAGTCTCCTGTACGCAGGTTCCTTCCAGGATGTCCTCTGGGCAGATTAGCTCTGACGTCTCTTCTGTTGACGAAGATACCTTCTTTTATACCAGGTGCTACGATGAACCCATATCCTGACTTGAGGCTGAAGTCCTCCACTACTCCTCTGCAAAGGGGTCCTCTGACCTGTGCTTTGGCTCTTCTCAGGAACCGTTTTTCTTGTAGGTCTCTGGCCGTGACTTCTCTCTGCTCTGGGGATGGCGGTGCAGGGAAAGACTGGGTTCTACTGCGGCGCTGTATCTTGCGGACTGGATTCTGCGAAGTGCAGCTTACAAGCTCCCAGGTAGGGCGGTTGGGCAGGTCTTCTTCAGCAGGAGGTGTCAGGTCTTCCTCGTCCCAGCGGGAATATGGCAGCATCTCCGGCTCTGGGACTAGCACTGCTGCTGGCTCCGGGGGCAACTCCTCAGCTTCTTGCCCTCCTCTCCCCCTTAGTTCTTCGCTGCACTCTGGTCGTGGCAGCGCCGGGGATGAGTGTTCCTCAGCTGGCCCAGGCGGTGGACTCTTCAGCGTGGTTGCTGCAGGGGTTGCCTTAGGGGTGTGCGGAGGGAGCATGTATCTGTCCACCATCTCCTGTGGGAACTTGGCCTCCAGGTCAGCCTTCAGCTGCCAGTATGCGGAGTCTTCACCTATTAGGGATTTCCTAGTAGGGACTTCCTTAGGCTGGGGAGCGGTGTCTGCTCTGGCCTTGCAGGCCGGGGAAAATGGTGATGCAATCTCTTGGCGGGCCGCGCCTGGCATGGTGGCGGCCTGGTCTTGGCGGGCCGCGCCCTGTATGGCGGCGGCCTGGTCTTGGCGGGCCGCGCCCTGTATGGCGGCGGCCTGGTCTTGGCGGGCCGCGCCCTGTATGGCGGCGGCCTGGTCTTGGCGGGCCGCGCCCTGTATGGCGGCGGCCTGGTCTTGGCGGGCCGCGCCCTGTATGGCGGCGGCCTGGATCGGCGTCGCAGCTGCGATGGGATCTGTGCAGGCTGGGCTGGGCGTCGCTGCAGGGACCGGGTCTTGGTGGGCCGAGCAGGGCATCGCTGCGGCGGCCGGGGCTTGGCGGGCCGAGCAGGGCATCGCTGCGGCGGCCGGGGCTTGGCGGGCCGAGCAGGGCATCGCTGCGGCGGCCGGGGCTTGGCGGGCCGAGCAGGGCATCGCTGCGGCGGCCGGGGCTTGGCGGGCCGCACCTGGCATGGCTGCGGCCTGGCTCAGCGTCGCCGCGCCGGGCGCCTCTTCTGGGACCGCGGTCGTAGCAGCAGGGGTTGGAGCACTTGCGCTGGCCGGGGCAACTCTGGACTCACCCATCAGTGGCACCATCGGGATCTGAGTCGTCGCCGCTCGATCTGGCAGGCGTCGCGCGGCTCCCTCCTCGTAGGTCCGAACCGCCGCAGCCATCTCCAGAAGCTCCGTGCGTCCCTCACTGAGCTGTCGCATGATCCTGGCCTCCAGCTGATCGCAGAAGATAGCAAGCTCCCGGCACCACCAGGCAGCAGAGCCTGGTTCTGGGTATCCACGTCCGGACTCCATCTCTTCTCTCTGCAGCAGCAGGCTTGTGGCTCTCTTTCCTTCCCGCCGTCTCTGGACGCCTCCGCTCTCATCACTAGCGAGGTCAGAACTCTGCAGGGGATCTCTGGGTAGCCACTCCTCTTCGTGGGCGGTAACTTCTTCCAGCGCGGGCTGCTGTTGTTTTTCAGCGCGCTTTTCATGGTGGCAATATGGCGGCGCTTCCGATTTTTCAAGCGGACCGCCCAGGCACATGGTCACCTGTCTGAACAGGTCTAGTCCTTATCCTGTTCGTGACGCCAGATGTGAAGCCCCACAGGTGTAGTGTCGGTGCATTACCTTCAGGGACTCCACTCGGCTGGATCTGGTCACAGGTAGGAGATCTTCTTCTTGATTGTCGTGACGCCACTCTCAGTATTGCGGTCAGTGGGGACCGCCACTGCAGGTTGAGGGACGCCTGGGGCTGATGGTGAGTGCAGTTAATTGGAATAGCCTCCTGAGAGTGAGGCAAGCCCCAGGGCCCTGTGTAGGTGCGTAGTACCACAAGGCGCAGAATAACTCCACACAGGCAGAATGTCTTTCAGGGTTTTTACTCACTTCAGGTGGCAGGGTGAGTAACCCGGGCGTAGCTGGGATGAACCAGGCGGGAACCAGGTGTCCTTCAGGCTGACTTGTGAGGGTGACTACTAACTCGCCTTCCTTAGCCCTTGGTGGTTTGGGGTGACCCCGACTTTGAGTCCCTATGGGGGTCACCCAGGGAAGTTGCTGAAGCCTCACTCCCCTTCGTTTGCCGTGTGCTTGTTGCCTGGACCAGCTCACTCCAGCTGCTTGCCTCCTGTGAGCTATGGGCCCTAACTGTGGCTACGTGGCTGCGGCTTTTGTGGTGTTGTGGCGTGGGCTTTGAGAGCCCCACACCGGCAGGTTTAGCAAAAGAAAGCTGGATCTATCTCCGCTTCGGGATCTGCCGCCCGTTTGGGCCTGGTTCTCCCTAGCAGTCTCCTTACTTCCCACTCTGTGCTCTCTCTCTAGCTGGAGATGGGTTTCGGGTAGCACTCCTAGGTGACCGTTCTCCCCCGTCGGTAGCCACTGCGCGGACGCTGTCAGACTCCAGCAGCCCAGGGGAAGGGGTCAGCTCTCCTCGGAGCTCCCTGGACTCTGCCCTGAACTGGCTCACTGCTCCTCCTCTCCTGTTCTTGCCTACGCCACCTAGCAACCAGATTCTCTTACCACACCCCTTGAGAGGAGATGGAGGCTTTTGGCCCCCTCCACTATTCCAGTGAAGGTGAAGGCTTTTCCCCCTCCTGGGATCCCCAGGGGTCCTCTCATGGGTACATGTGTGAGACCTGATCACTATGCGCCTGTGTTCCACACCCCGGTCAGCCTTCTGGATTACCTGTGTTGTACTGTCCCCAGCATGGGTGCAGTACTCAGTGGTGCCTGACCAGGTCAGGGGCGCCACAGTGGACACACAGGATTTTACAGACCTTATGTCTGTCGCTGTGCCCCAGTACCACATGCCCAATCACCACTGCTTCTCCAAGAAAAGCATGCCCGCGCTACACCAGCATGTCGCACACAACATCACCACTTCCTTGAGAAAATCTGTGTGCGACAGGGTGCATTTCAACACAGATACTTGGACCAGTAAGCATAGACAGGGTCATTACATGTCACTGACTGGGCACTGGCAAACTATGGTGAGAGATGGAGAAGGGTCTGCTGTACAAGTCTTGCCGTCCCCACGAGTTGTTTCAATCCTTGTTCTGTATGTAGAAGTTAATACACTGCTTCTGCCTCTTCAACCTCGTGTGGGTCCTCTACCTTGGCGCAAACCCTGTGTGGTCAGGCCACCCTTCCTTGCAACTGCGCACAAGGACTACCACACACCTCCTTACTATGCTGGCAGCAGAGCTCAATGCCATCAGGCGGTCAAAGCTTTACTTTGAAATGTATGGGAAATGTGAGTCACACCGCTATTACAGAGAATAGTAGTCAGGCAGGGTCAAAACATTAATTGAGGAACAGGAACAGAATGGGACGGCCAGGAAAGAATCAGAAAACAAGCAGAGTTGAAATGCGTATCGGCCAACAAGGTACATAAACAGCAAGCAGGAAAAGTAGTCAGGTAACAAGCACACAAAAACATAAAACTGAACTGGGGGTAAAATTAACCAGAGGTTCATAGCTATGTCTGGCAGTGGTCTGCAGACAGGATGGGCATAAAAAAGGGTGTGGTGTCTTCCCATTGGTTGTAGCTGAATGATGGTATTTCATCTGTGAGATACCCACCAGCTACATTCAGCCAGAGATTCTGCATCTGTCAAGGTAATGCAGCCCAGTGGGTGAGCATAACCTGCGTCCACCTGCGCCGCTGGCATCGACTACTCTCACATCATCAGCACTATTCATGAAAGGAACACGTTGTCACCTGGCAACCGGAGTACAAATTGACGGAGCGGACTACGTTGGTGACTTAACAGCCGTGTGCGGCAATGATGCAAACCTGGCTGCGGGCCATCCTCAGGGCAATGTGACACACGTGCCTTTTAGGGCTCACGTGTTGAACCGAATTCGCCAGCAATTTTTAAAACACCATCACGGCCTACATGGCCTTGTGCAGTGGGCACGCTCGCTATGTGCTCACTTCCATCGTGCGCACACAGCAGCTCAACAACTTTCATCACTCCGGAAGTCTTAGGGTCTGGCAGTTAAACGCCGTAAATGCGATGTTTCGACACGCAGGAATTGGAATCTGCACATGTTGCAGCGTGTGTGGCAGCACCGCAGAGCCCTGCTGAAATACGGTAAGACATATAGCCTGGGATAACTTGATCCAGAGGTGGTGCAGATCACGCTGCTGGAGTGGTGT
Source organism: Anomaloglossus baeobatrachus (assembly GCF_048569485.1). Taxonomy (NCBI): domain Eukaryota; kingdom Metazoa; phylum Chordata; class Amphibia; order Anura; family Aromobatidae; genus Anomaloglossus; species Anomaloglossus baeobatrachus. Next base: position 377,706 of record NW_027441979.1, on the reverse strand, counting down.
CAGATCAAGGACCTATGCACCCTGCTACACAGTTTTGAAATGTCGACGAAGATGTTTAGCACTGGCAATGTCATTCTCAGCGTGACAATTCTGGTCATCTACATGATGGAGCACACTGTAATTATTATTCTGAGTCAGGTGTTGGGACAAGAGGAAGGGGAGGAAGTACAGGAGGAGTCATATGCGGAAGGGATAACAAGATCTACGAGGTCCAGATGGTCAGCGGCACCTATGCGGCATTCATGGTGAGGGAGAGGGATTAACAAGGGCGCATAGTATCAGCAAAAAGTGTTGATGAAAGTGCAGGAGCCCATGAAGAAATGGAGGACGAACTGGCGATGGGCATGGAAGACTCAGCAGATGAGTGAGAGCTTGCTCACATTTCGGTTGTGCGAGGTTGTGGGTAGAGGGCAGAGGAAGGATGCACGATTCTCACCTCTCTGCCACCAACACACCAAGGACTTGGTCCTCCTGGATGCACAAGACACATGAGCGCCTTCTTGCTGCACTACCTACATGACCCTCGGATTGTATGAATTTGAACTAATCCTGAATACTGGGTTGCCACACTGTTAGATCCCCGGTACAAGACAAAATTTGGCGAACTAATTCCTGCCATAGAAATAGACGCACGTATACAGGAGTATCTGCAGAATGTGGTACGCAATCTTAGATCTACTTGTCCACTAAACACCAGTGCTGCACAGAGTGAATCTCAACGCTTTGTCATGGATAGGAGGAAATGGTCTTTTACTTGTCCACATCGGAGGGACCGAGGGATGGCTGCTGTGCTGAGATGGCGTTGAGTACGGTGTCCCTGCACAGTTGCACTTTTGGTCATATCCCAAAATGAGTTGAAAAAGGACAGATGCTGTTGGAAAGGGGAACAGGTGTGTTGGAAAGGGGAAAAAAGTTTTGGTCCGTGGATTTGGTGGTTAAGCAACTGTAACATTTGCTGAAGAAACAACATCTGTTACAGTGGGACTGGCAGATTTGGATAAAGTGGTATATAATCTGTGACCGCTATATAACGAAAATTAATAAGAAAAGAAAGAGAAAGGTATATATCCCCATCAGCAGTCAGTGTCCACCGTGCTCCCAGTTGGAAAAGGAGAGGTTGGCAACTTGAAGGTTTGGTGGAGGATACAGAGCTGTGTGGCTATGAAACTAATAGTAGCCTGAACCGAGTTAGACGCCATTCGGATCTGGAGACTGTGAGCCCTGTTAGCGTCACAGGGTCCACATGCCCACCCAGCCCAGGAACTCCCTGTTAACAACACAGGGGCCATTGAGTACGCTGACCGTGTGCGTAGGGGCCACACCTGTGGACAGCAGGCGCATCAGCAGCAGCAGGCCTGTTAATGCCACTGGGATGCACAAGCAGGACTGTTAGGACAGGAGCTGGTCTTAACCGTTCTGCGTTACCAACTGTGGTGGTGGCCTGCATCCACCACCCGATCCCTGCCTACCTCTGGCCTAAAGCCGCAATGGGTTCAACACATGGAGGTGTGCTCTTTCGGAGCATAATAGAAGACTGCGCACCTCCTTGTTGGCTCCAGCCCCTTTTATAACCTGGGTCCGCCCCAAACCAGGGTGAACCACAATGCACCTCCTGGAGACAAAAGTAGAGTGACACGTCATGAGTGGCATAACTAGCGTCCTATTTGGAAACGCAACTTCAATGATGACCTCATGGCTGCCATGACCCAAACACCTCACCAGTCATCGTCTGAGCATCAATAATGCGGTGACAAGTCATAGGTGTGGGCCTCTGCAAGCCATTTGGGAGGACACCTGATGCCCTGTGGTCTATATGGGACCCCCACATCAGGGCCAGGGCCAAAGAGTTCATTACCGGACCTAGTCTCTGATGCAGGAAGTGCCTGAGCATGCTCAGTAGCATGAAATACAGTCTCTGAAAAAAGACTATCAGCTTTAGCATGGTGTCTATGCCCAAAACAGGACTTAGACCCGGCACGGAATGCAAGCACCTGTGCAAAGAGGCTTTTCACACTTAGTGTGGGAGCATGCGCTGTATCCCGAAATGAAAACTTAGCGTCAGGAATGGCACAGTCAGGCTGAGCATACTCACTAGGCGAAACACTGTAATTATGCTGCAGCTGGGGTACATCGGCACACGCATGCGCACTAGCTGCCTCTCCACACTTAGACGTGGAGGGGAAATTTGTCTTGGAGATGCTGTCTATGAACAGAAGGAAAAGCTAAAGGAAGCCTGACTTTCTATCCCTCCGAATTATGAAATGCAGCAATGAATTCCATGAGTTTGCTATAACATTAGCGTAGCAAAATGTGCATGAGGGTGTGATGTAGAGGTGCTAGAAATAGCTTGTCACCAGTGGGGCACTAATGGAATACAACAGCCAGTTCTATGATGCCACAAAATGGCAGTATTTTGTGCTATCATTATAGCTTATTAAAAACAGAGCACGAGGTTGTCATGCAGAGGTGCTGCACATAGATTTGCAGTAGTGTGAATTGACAAAAGTACAATAGCCACGTTTAGGATACAACTAGGTACAGTGAGTGTTTGCTAGTAAAATTGCTTAGTTTAAAAAAGTTGTAGTGTGCAATGCAGGCAGACGTGCTATGCAAATGTCTTTGCACTAGTGGGACTATAGCAAAGTCCAATAGCCACGTATAGGATGCCACTAGGTACACTGAGTGTGTGCTAGTATAATGGCTTCGTTATAATTTGTTGGAGTGTGCAACGCAGGCAGATGCGCTCTGCAAATGTCTTGGCACTACTGGGACTATAGCAAAGTCCAATAGCCACGTATAGGATGCCACTAGGTACACTGTGTGTTTGCTAGTATAATGGATGAGTTTAAAAAAGTTAGAGTGTGCAATGCAGGCAGACGTGCTGCAAATAACGTTCCAATACTGTGAATTGACAAAAGTACAATAGCCACGTTTAGGATACAACTAGGTACAGTGAGTGTTTGCTAGTATAATGGCTGAGTTTAAAAAAGTTAGAGTGTGCAATGCAGGCAGACGTGCTGCAAATAACGTTCCAATACTGTGAATTGACAAAAGTACAATAGCCACGTTTAGGATGCCACTAGGTACACTGACTGTTTGCTAGTATAATGGCTGAGTTTAAAAAAGTTAGAGTGTGCAATGCAGGCAGACGTGCTGCAAATAACGTTCCAATACTGTGAATTGACAAAAGTACAATAGCCACGTATAGGATGCCACTAGGTACACTGACTGTTTGCTAGTATAATGGCTGAGTTTAAAAAAGTTAGAGTGTGCAATGCAGGCAGACGTGCTGCAAATAACGTTCCAATACTGTGAATTGACAAAAGTACAATAGCCACGTTTAGGATGCCACTAGGTACAGTGAGTGTTTGCTAGTATAATGGCTGAGTTTAAAAAAGTTAGAGTGTGCAATGCAGGCAGACGTGCTGCAAATAACGTTCCAATACTGTGAATTGACAAAAGTACAATAGCCACGTTTAGGATGCCACTAGGTACACTGACTGTTTGCTAGTATAATGGCTGAGTTTAAAAAACTTGGAGTGTGCAATGCAGGCAGATGTGCTCTGCAAATGTCTTGGCACTAGTGGGACTATAGCAAAGTCCAATAGCCACGTATAGGATGCCACTAGGTACACTGACTGTTTGGTAGTATAATGGCTGAGTTTAAAAAAGTTAGAGTGTGCAATGCAGGCAGACGTGCTGCAAATAACGTTCCAATACTGTGAATTGACAAAAGTACAATAGCCACGTATAGGATGCCACTAGGTACACTGACTGTTTGCTAGTATAATGGCTGAGTTTAAAAAAGTTAGAGTGTGCAATGCAGGCAGACGTGCTGCAAATAACGTTCCAATACTGTGAATTGACAAAAGTACAATAGCCACGTTTAGGATGCCACTAGGTACAGTGAGTGTTTGCTAGTATAATGGCTGAGTTTAAAAAAGTTAGAGTGTGCAATGCAGGCAGACGTGCTGCAAATAACGTTCCAATACTGTGAATTGACAAAAGTACAATAGCCACGTTTAGGATGCCACTAGGTACAGTGAGTGTTTGCTAGTATAATGGCTGAGTTTAAAAAAGTTAGAGTGTGCAATGCAGGCAGACGTGCTGCAAATAACGTTCCAATACTGTGAATTGACAAAAGTACAATAGCCACGTTTAGGATGCCACTAGGTACACTGACTGTTTGCTAGTATAATGGCTGAGTTTAAAAAACTTGGAGTGTGCAATGCAGGCAGATGTGCTCTGCAAATGTCTTGGCACTAGTGGGACTATAGCAAAGTCCAATAGCCACGTATAGGATGCCACTAGGTACACTGACTGTTTGGTAGTATAATGGCTGAGTTTAAAAAAGTTAGAGTGTGCAATGCAGGCAGACGTGCTGCAAATAACGTTCCAATACTGTGAATTGACAAAAGTACAATAGCCACGTTTAGGATGCCACTAGGTACACTGACTGTTTGCTAGTATAATGGCTGAGTTTAAAAAACTTGGAGTGTGCAATGCAGGCAGATGTGCTCTGCAAATGTCTTGGCACTAGTGGGACTATAGCAAAGTCCAATAGCCACGTATAGGATGCCACTAGGTACACTGACTGTTTGGTAGTATAATGGCTGAGTTTAAAAAAGTTAGAGTGTGCAATGCAGGCAGACGTGCTGCAAATAACGTTCCAATACTGTGAATTGACAAAAGTACAATAGCCACGTTTAGGATGCCACTAGGTACACTGACTGTTTGCTAGTATAATGGCTGAGTTTAAAAAAGTTAGAGTGTGCAATGCAGGCAGACGTGCTGCAAATAACGTTCCAATACTGTGAATTGACAAAAGTACAATAGCCACGTATAGGATGCCACTAGGTACACTGACTGTTTGCTAGTATAATGACTGAGTTTAAAAAAGTTAGAGTGTGCAATGCAGGCAGACGTGCTGCAAATAACGTTCCAATACTGTGAATTGACAAAAGTACAATAGCCACGTTTAGGATGCCACTAGGTACAGTGAGTGTTTGCTAGTATAATGGCTGAGTTTAAAAAAGTTAGAGTGTGCAATGCAGGCAGACGTGCTGCAAATAACGTTCCAATACTGTGAATTGACAAAAGTACAATAGCCACGTTTAGGATACAACTAGGTACAGTGAGTGTTTGCTAGTATAATGGCTGAGTTTAAAAAAGTTAGAGTGTGCAATGCAGGCAGACGTGCTGCAAATAAGGTTCCAATACTGTGAATTGACAAAAGTACAATAGCCACGTTTAGGATGCCACTAGGTACAGTGAGTGTTTGCTAGTATAATGGCTGAGTTTAAAAAAGTTAGAGTGTGCAATGCAGGCAGACGTGCTGCAAATAACGTTCCAATACTGTGAATTGACAAAAGTACAATAGCCACGTTTAGGATGCCACTAGGTACACTGACTGTTTGCTAGTATAATGGCTGAGTTTAAAAAAGTTAGAGTGTGCAATGCAGGCAGACGTGCTGCAAATAACGTTCCAATACTGTGAATTGACAAAAGTACAATAGCCATGTTTAGGATGCCACTAGGTACACTGACTGTTTGCTAGTATAATGGCTGAGTTTAAAAAACTTGGAGTGTGCAATGCAGGCAGATGTGCTCTGCAAATGTCTTGGCACTAGTGGGACTATAGCAAAGTCCAATAGCCACGTATAGGATGCCACTAGGTACACTGAGTGTGTGCTAGTATAATGGCTTCGTTATAATTAGTTGGAGTGTGCAACGCAGGCAGATGCGCTCTGCAAATGTCTTGGCACTAGTGGGACTATAGCAAAGTCCAATAGCCACGTATAGGATGCCACTAGGTACACTGAGTGTTTGCTAGTATAATGGCTTCGTTATAATTAGTTGGAGTGTGCAACGCAGGCAGATGCGCTCTGCAAATGTCTTGGCCCTAGTGGGACTATAGCAAAGTCCAATAGCCACGTATAGGATGCCACTAGGTACACTGAGTGTTTGCTAGTATAATGGCTTCGTTATAATTAGTTGGAGTGTGCAACGCAGGCAGATGCGCTCTGCAAATGTCTTGGCACTAGTGGGACTATAGCAAAGTCCAATAGCCACGTATAGGATGCCACTAGGTACACTGAGTGTTTGCTAGTATAATGGCTTCGTTATAATTTGTTGGAGTGTGCAACGCAGGCACATGCGCTCTGCAAATGTCTTGGCACTAGTGGGACTATAGCAAAGTCCAATAGCCACGTATAGGATGCCACTAGGTACACTGAGTGTTTGCTAGTATAATGGCTTCGTTATAATTAGTTGGAGTGTGCAACGCAGGCAGATGCGCTCTGCAAATGTCTTGGCACTAGTGGGACTATAGCAAAGTCCAATAGCCACGTATAGGATGCCACTAGGTACACTGAGTGTTTGCTAGTATAATGGCTGAGTTTAAAAAACTTGGAGTGTGCAATGCAGGCAGATGTGCTCTGCTAATGTCTTTGCACTAGTGGGACTATAGCAAAGTCCAATAGCCACGTATAGGATGCCACTAGGTACACTGAGTGTTTGCTAGTATAATTGCTTAGTTTAAAAAAGTTGGAGTGTGCAATGCAGGCAGATGTGCTCTGCAAATGTCTTTGCACTAGTGGGACTATAGCAAAGTCCAATAGCCACGTATAGGATGCCACTAGGTACACTGAGTGTGTGCTAGTATAATGGCTTCGTTATAATTAGTTGGAGTGTGCAACGCAGGCAGATGCGCTCTGCAAATGTCTTGGCACTAGTGGGACTATAGCAAAGTCCAATAGCCACGTATAGGATGCCACTAGGTACACTGAGTGTTTGCTAGTATAATGGCTTCGTTATAATTAGTTGGAGTGTGCAACGCAGGCAGATGCGCTCTGCAAATGTCTTGGCACTAGTGGGACTATAGCAAAGTCCAATAGCCACGTATAGGATGCCACTAGGTACACTGAGTGTTTGCTAGTATAATGGCTTCGTTATAATTTGTTGGAGTGTGCAACGCAGGCAGATGCGCTCTGCAAATGTCTTGGCACTAGTGGGACTATAGCAAAGTCCAATAGCCACGTATAGGATGCCACTAGGTACACTGAGTGTTTGCTAGTATAATGGCTTCGTTATAATTAGTTGGAGTGTGCAACGCAGGCAGATGCGCTCTGCAAATGTCTTGGCACTAGTGGGACTATAGCAAAGTCCAATAGCCACGTATAGGATGCCACTAGGTACACTGAGTGTTTGCTAGTATAATGGCTTCGTTATAATTTGTTGGAGTGTGCAACGCAGGCAGATGCGCTCTGCAAATGTCTTGGCACTAGTGGGACTATAGCAAAGTCCAATAGCCACGTATAGGATGCCACTAGGTACACTGAGTGTTTGCTAGTAAAATTGCTTAGTTTAAAAAACTTGGAGTGTGCAATGCAGGCAGATGTGCTCTGCAAATGTCTTTGCACTAGTGGGACTATAGCAAAGTCCAATAGCCACAGATAGGATGCCACTAGGTACACTGAGTGTTTGCTAGTATAATGGCTTACTTAGAATGAGTTGGAGTGTGCAGAGGACAAGAGGGTACAGTGGCAGGATTGTGGTGCTCTGGGTAGAGGAATGGAAGCCTGCCTTTCTATTCCCTCCTAATGGTGAAATGCAGGGAGGAAATCCCTGACCTGGGCTACACAGACGCTGTTGCTGTTTGCAGGACCTGTCACCTATGGCTCTCTGACCCTGCCGGTACGAGCCCTTAAAATGACTGCTAGAATGTGCTCTCCCTAAGCTGTCTAACGCTGTGTATGCAGCGCATACAGCTGTATCGGCGATAGGACAAAGGACGGAACTGCGACAGTGATGTCTGACACCAAAGACGCAGAAGGCAGATAATGGCGATCGTGAAGAAAATGTCCGGTTTTATAATGCAGGGACATGTGACATGCAGATCCTATCACACATGCCGTTGCTTCTCTGCCTCAAAGTCCACTTAGGTGTGTGTGTGTCTGTGATTGGCTGACATGCTGGCCAGCCCCACAAGACGCGCGCGCTTAGGGAAGGAAGACAAGAAAAAAAAAAAAAAATGGCGATCGCCATTATAGAAACAGCAGTGATCTGAAGGCGCTGTTCACGCACACTATACACTGAAATGTGATAATAGTTTGATTCACAGAGTGACTTACACTATTACAGCAGAAACCAAGCTAAGATTTAGCTGTTTTTTGGCTGCTAGAACCGTTCTCGAACGTTTCTAGAACTATCGAGCTTTTGCAAAAAGCTCGAGTTCTAGTTCGATCTAGAACATGCCCCAAAATCACTCGAGCCTAGAACTGGAGAACCACGAACCACGAACCGCGCTCAACTCTAGTAACGATGTAGTTCGTCGCTCCCGCGGCAGCACACATCACTCCGTGTAACACCGCAGAAACGAGGAACCTCTCCTTACCTGCCTCCCAGCCGCTATGAGGAAGGAAGGAGGTGGGCGGGATGTTCCGGCCACTCATCTCCGCCCCTCCGCTGCTATTGGGCGGTCGCTCAGTGACGTCGCTGTGACGCCGCACGGACCGTCCCCTTAGAAAGGAGGCGGTTCGCCGGTCACAGCGACGTCGCCGGGCAGGTAAGTATGTGTGACGGATCTGGTCGGTGTTGTGCGGCATGGGCAGCGATTTACCCGTGTCGCGCAACAGATGGGGGCGGGTACCCACACTAGCGATATCGGGACCGATATCGCAGTGTGTAAAGTAGCCTTTAGTCACATGACCAAGACTGTATCTGTGTCCCTACAACACACTTGAGACAAATGTGTGTGTGAGCCTGCATTGTGGGGTATATATAATATATTATAGAGCTGGGAAGGATCATTCTAAGCAGTGAGCTGTTCCAGTATTTGTAGGAAAATACCCAGTAGAAGCATCAAACACAGCACCAATACCTCCCATCAGTATCCCACCACAGTGCCATGTAACCCATGCCCTACACTCCCATCTACACCAATACTATACAGGCACAAACTAGTATATCTGACTAAAAGCCCCCAAAATATGAAGAACGGCCTATAGTTGAGTGTGGATATAAAATCTATGTGAGCAGAGCTAGAATAGAAATCACTGATCGCATTGAAGTCATTCTGACCATAAATCACCATGATATCAAGGTGAGGAGTTGTGTGTTACTGCTGGGAGGAAAGGGTTAACAGTGGAATATTAAGGTGCATTTCTGTGTGCAGTGTTACTAGTCAATGTAACAATTCAGTATGAGCTGCTCTTGGTGCCGGGGGAGGGAGATGCTCTCCTGAGCAAGATAGATGGGGAATGAACATAATATCTATATAGTGTAAGGCAGGGGGTCTCAAACTCGGCTGGGTGTATGGGCCGCACAGAGGAAAAAAATAATTTGGGGGGCTGCATTCTTTGCAAGACAAAGTGACATTTTTATTGGTACCATATATGTATATATTTTTTTCACACACCTTTGGATGACTGATTTTCAACATTTTTCACTTGTTTATTATAACAAATGTGCACATTCTTTGGTTAAATCTAAAAAAAATAAATGTGATGTTAAAAAAAAGTCATGCCTTATTTTGTTTTTTTTTACATTTTATCCCTTTCTTTTAACTAATAGTGTTACAATTATGACGCTAGCGTTTTGTGAAGGGAATGCTTTGCCTACTTCCGTGACTATGGCCTTCCGGAACTGCTGCATTTTGGCTGACCTCTCCGCCTCGGGAATAAGAGACATAAAGTTCTCCTTGTAGCGTGGGTCTAACAGTGTTACCAACCAGTAATGATTGTCGGCCAAGATGTTCTTAACGCGAGGGTCACGAGACAGGCAGCTTACTATAAAGTCATCCATGTGCGCCAGACTCTTAACAGCCATCACTTCAGTATCCAGACCAACACGATGACTGAACATGCTGTCCTCCTCCTTCTCCTCCTCCTCCTCATCTACCCTGTCCTCTGGCCAGCCACGCTGAACTGAGCATATGACTGGTATGCATGTCATATCCTCAATTTGGCCGGAGAGTTGCTCCATGTCTTCATCTTCCTCCTCGTCATAGTCCTCCACTGCACGTTGTGATGAGACGAGGCTGGGCTATGTGTTATCACCCACACCCACTACTGTTTCTTGCTCCAACTCATCGTGTTCCGCCTGCAATGCATCATGTTTGGTTTTGAGCAGAGACCGTTTTAGAAGGCAGAGAAGCGGTATGGTGACGCTAATAATGGCGTCATCGCCGCTCACCATCTTGGTGGAGTCCTCAAAGTTTTGGAGGATGGTACATAGGTCGGACATCCATCTCCACTCCTCAGGTGTTATGTGTGGAGTTTGACCCATTTCCCGACGGCTTAGGTGATGCAGGTACTCAACAACTGCCCTCTTCTGCTCACATATCCTGATCAACATGTGCAGAGTTGAATTCCAACGCGTGGGGACATCACACACCAGTCTGTGAGCCGGAAGATGCAAACGACGCTGAAAGCCGGCAAGGCCGGCTGAAGCAGTAGGTGACTTTCGAAAATGTGCAGACAGGCGGCGAACTTTTACCAGCAGATCAGACAGCTCTGGGTATGACTTTAGAAACCGCTGAACCACGAGGTTGAGCACATGGGCCATGCATGGAACATGTGTCAGCTGGCCTCGCCTCAAAGCCGCCACTAGGTTCCGGCCATTGTCACACACAACCTTTCCTGGCTTTAGGTTCAGAGGTGTGAGCCAGTGATCTGCATGCTGTTTTAGAGCTGTCCACACCTCTTCTGCATTGTGGGATTTGTCACTTATGCAGATTAGCTGCAGCACAGCCTGTTGCCGCTTCGCCGAGGCAGTGCTGCAGTGCTTCCAGCTTGGGACTGGTGTGGAGGGTAAAGTGGATGAGGATGCGCAGGAGGAGGAGGAGGCTGAAGAGCATGACATTCCGGAGCTGTAGAGTGTGGGTGAAACCCTGACTGAGGTAGGGCCTGCAAACCTTGGTGTGGGAAGGACTTGTTCCGTTCCTCGCTCAAACTGGGTCCCAGCTGGGCTGGGCTGGGTAGGGCGTTGTGGGGGGTTTGTCTATCTCCGTTTGAGGTGAGTTTGTTTAAGTTAGCCTTTTCTTTGGCGTTTTTTGGAGCCCTGCGGGTTGGGGAGTTGGTATCGCCCAGTAAGGCGTTCCCCGGGGGCTTGGATTGGGGTGACATTGTCAGTGGAAAACGGAGTTGAATTTTGGATTAGGAAATCGAAAACTGATCAGAGAGGTGTGGGTAGACTAGTCCGTTTGGGGATGGTTGTGGCATCTGATATGTGCCCGTTCAAGTGTCTCGGGAATTTTCAACAGATCCGTCCGAAGGTGGATGGCCCCTTATTATGTCACGAGGATGGGTCCTTTTTATCGAGATACCAATTTGTGAGTGTTTTTAGGGCATGTTTGAAGTCGTTGGGGTTAGATCCGAAGTCTTTCGGATTGGGGCAGCGACGGAGGCCTCTATATGCGGCCTACCGGAGGAGACAGTTAAGCAGATTGGTAGGTGGAAGTCGCAGCGCTTTAAGTCGTATGTACGTCCCCAGGTGGTTGTTGGCAATTGAGGGGAAAAGGGGGGGGGTATTAGGGTAGCAATGGGGGGGGGGTGAGAGTGTGTGTTTTTTGTAAATTTGGTTTGGTGAGGCAATAAAATGGTGTCGTCTGTACATTTTGTATTGCAGAAGCACCCCCCCTTCCTTCCCTGGTCTGGATCCTTGGCCACTCTTATGTGTATTGGGGAGCCCGACGAGCGGACGCGAGATGGAACGGGAGACAGCTAGGTTTTGAGAAGGACCTGGCTCTCGTGCGATGGCTCGGTGTTCGGGGGTTAGGGTGGAACAGGGTGTTGCAGGAGGTGCATAGATACGCCCGGTTGGACAGACCTCCTGACATCTTAGTGTTGCATGCCGGGGGGAATGATTTGGGTGGGCGTCCTTTTCGAATCTTGATAAAGGACATCAAACATGATTTGTTACGGTTATGGGTGTCGTTTCCAGGTCTAACGATAGTCTGGTCGGAGATAGTAGCGAGAAAGAGTTGGCAGAAAGCGCGGTCAGTTGACAGGTTGAACAAGGCGCGGGCGAAGGTTAATAGGGCGATCTCGAAGTTTGTTAGTCGGAACGGGGGTATAGCAATACGGCATGTTGAGTTGGAAAGGACGGAAGAGGAATTTTGGTTGGCTGACGGGGTACACCTTAATGCGGTGGGAACTGACTTATGGGCTCTTGGCTTGCAGGGAGGTATTGAGAGGGCCCTTTGGTTGCGGGGGGTCTCAGGCACTTGAAGGGTTTCAAGGTGCCTTCGTTGTGGTGTTGTTTATTGGTGGGTCCTTGAAGTTGGTTTAAAATTGGTTCGGGGATTCATCCGGGTATGGATCCCCTCATTGGCAGAATTGATGGTCCCCTGGTGATTTTGGGGGGGAACCCCGACGGGGTATGTCGGGGCCCCTGGGGGTGTGGTTGGGGTTGACGGAGGATTAACCCTTACCATTTGGTGCTCCTGAGCCAGTGTGGGTAACGGCTGGGAGCAAGTTGAGGTTTTTTATTGCTCGGTTATGGGAATCACCAGGGTTTTGGTAGCTTCAAGGACCTTACCACATTGCAAATTTTATTGGTTATGTATTCTTGTTAATAAAATGGCTGCTATGGCCAAAATTATCCAAAGATAAATTTGTGTCTGTGTAATTACTTTTAAATAAGAAATGGGAATGGAGGTGTGGGGTATGAAAGGAAGACCGGAGTCAACAATTCCAGGGTCAAGCATGTTTATTTGCGTAAGCTTCGTTCCAGGGTAGAAAGGGTAAGAGTGCCTTTCAGAATTCGAAGTGGTCGGACTGTACGGACCACCAAGAACTGCAGGAGAGCTTGAACATCTTCCCATGGATTTGCGACATCCTCCCTCATCAGTTACGTAGGTAAGCAGGTTCTCAGCATTGCAGCCCATTTGTTGTCTTAAGTTAGTTAAGCGGGGTTAACTAACCTGTCAGTTCAGCCTCAGGTCTAAAGCAGAGGCCTGGACTCCACTCCTTACTCCTCACTCCACAACTCTCCTTAAAAACAACTGACTCCTTTTTCCTGCCCCGGGGTCTCCAGACCCCTAGGTGGGCGTTTCCTTCCGTCTGGTCCTGCCCACTGGTGTGCCTGTCTTTCCCTGGGGGAGGTGACTAGGATTTTCTGGTTGGCTTTGTGTGACTTAGGTGAGGGAAGTTGTTATGCGGGGGCCTATGTGTGACTACCTGCAGTGTCAGGGCGTCACATATGTATGTGTGTATGTCTGCTAAAGGAATCCGCACCGTCATATTTACAAACACAAAATTTTGCAGACACCTCATGTGACTCAGGGAACGTCGTAGACTATGTTTTAACAGGAATATTTAACCCCGCGCTTTACAGTTACTCTCCAAAAAACCTGCCTCCATTAAACTGAATGGAGGTGGGAGCTGCAAGTTATTAATAGCAGCTGTGATTGGTTGCTATAGGAACAAAGGACATTCATAGTATAAGAAGCTTATGTGTGAGATAATATGATGTCAGTGGGGAGACAGATAGAGAGAGACAGACACAGACTGAGAGACAAACAGACAGAGACAGATAGGCATAGACAGACAGGGAAAGAGACAGAGACAAACAGACAGAGGCAGACAGAGAAAGAGACAGACAGAGATAGACAGGGAAAAAAGGCAGACAGACAGAGACAGAGAAAGAGACAGAGGCAGATAGGGAAACAGACAGAGACAAACATACAGAGACAGGCAGGAGAAAAGGCAGACCGACAGGGAAAGAGACAGACAGGGGAAGAGACAGACAGAGAGAGACAGACAGATAGAGACAGACAAAGAAATACAGAGATAGACAGGGAAAGAGACAAACGGGGAATGAGTCAGACAGAGAGAGACAAAGAGAGACAGGCAGAGAGAGACAGGGAAAGAGACAGACAGGGGAAGAGAAAGACAGAGACAGACAAAGAAATACAGAGACAGACAGGGGAAGAGACAGACAGGGGAAGAGACAGACAGGGGAAGAGACAGACAGACAGGGAAAGAGACAGACCTGGAAAAGAGACAGACCTGGAAAAGAGACAGGCCTGGAAAAGAGACAGACAGACATAGAAACAGACAGCCACAAAGAGAGAGAGAGACAGACAGACACAGAGAGACAGACAGAGATAGAGAGACAGACAGACATGGATAGAGATAGAGACACACAGAGACAGACAGATGACAGAGACTGGGAGAGAGACAGACAGAAGCATAAATCCCTAACTAAAACTTAACATTTAATGATAGTTTTAAAAGGTAAAAAAACACAAATCATGTAAATAGAATGACTCTCTTCTGTGCATAGAGTCAACATTTTGTGTTTGTAAATATGACGGTGCGGATTCCTTTAGCAGACATACACACATACATATGTGACGCCCTGACACTGCAGGTAGTCACACATAGGCCCCCGCATAACAACTTCCCTCACCTAAGTCACACAAAGCCAACCAGAAAATCCTAGTCACCTCCCCCAGGGAAAGACAGGCACACCAGTGGGCAGGACCAGACGGAAGGAAACGCCCACCTAGGGGTCTGGAGACCCCGGGGCAGGAAAAAGGAGTCAGTTGTTTTTAAGGAGAGTTGTGGAGTGAGGAGTAAGGAGTGGAGTCCAGGCCTCTGCTTTAGACCTGAGGCTGAACTGACAGGTTAGTTAACCCCGCTTAACTAACTTAAGACAACAAATGGGCTGCAATGCTGAGAACCTGCTTACCTACGTAACTGATGAGGGAGGATGTCGCAAATCCATGGGAAGATGTTCAAGCTCTCCTGCAGTTCTTGGTGGTCCGTACAGTCCGACCACTTCGAATTCTGAAAGGCACTCTTACCCTTTCTACCCTGGAACGAAGCTTACGCAAATAAACATGCTTGACCCTGGAATTGTTGACTCCGGTCTTCCTTTCATACCCCACACCTCCATTCCCATTTCTTTTTTAAAAGTAATTACACAGACACAAATTTATCTTTGGATAATTTTGGCCATAGCAGCCATTTAATTAACAAGAATACATAACCAATAAAATTTGCAATGTGGTAAGGTCCTTGAAGCTACCAAAACCCTGGTGATTCCCATAACCGAGCAATAAAAAACCTCAACTTGCTCCCAGCCGTTACCCACACTGGCTCAGGAGCACCAAATGGTAAGGGTTAATCCTCCGTCAACCCCAACCACACCCCCAGGGGCCCCGACATACCCCGTCGGGGTTCCCCCCCAAAATCACCAGGGGACCATCAATTCTGCCAATGAGGGGATCCATACCCGGATGAATCCCCGAACCAATTTTAAACCAACTTCAAGGACCCACCAATAAACAACACCACAACGAAGGCACCTTGAAACCCTTCAAGTGCCTGAGACCCCCCGCAACCAAAGGGCCCTCTCAATACCTCCCTGCAAGCCAAGAGCCCATAAGTCAGTTCCCACCGCATTAAGGTGTACCCCGTCAGCCAACCAAAATTCCTCTTCCGTCCTTTCCAACTCAACATGCCGTATTGCTATACCCCCGTTCCGACTAACAAACTTCGAGATCGCCCTATTAACCTTCGCCTGCGCCTTGTTCAACCTGTAAACTGACCGCGCTTTCTGCCAACTCTTTCTCGCTACTATCTCCGACCAGACTATCGTTAGACCTGGAAACGACACCCATAACCGTAACAAATCATGTTTGATGTCCTTTATCAAGATTCGAAAAGGACGCCCACCCAAATCATTCCCCCCGGCATGCAACACTAACATGTCAGGAGGTCTGGTCTATCCAACCGGGCGTATCTATGCACCTCCTGCAACACCCTGTTCCACCCTAACCCCCGAACACCGAGCCATCGCACGAGAGCCAGGTCCTTCTCAAAACCTAGCTGTCTCCCGTTCCATCTCGCGTCCGCTCGTCGGGCTCCCCAATACACATAAGAGTGGCCAAGGATCCAGACCAGGGAAGGAAGAGGGGGTGCTTCTGCAATACAAAATGTACAGACGACACCATTTTATTGCCTCACCAAACCAAATTGACAAAAAACACACACTCTCACCCCCCCCCATTGCTACCCTAATACCCCCCCCCTTTTCCCCTCAATTGCCAACAACCACCTGGGGACGTACATACGACTTAAAGCGCTGCGACTTCCACCTACCAATCTGCTTAACTGTCTCCTCCGGTAGGCCGCATATAGAGGCCTCCGTCGCTGCCCCAATCCGAAAGACTTCGGATCTAACCTCAACGACTTCAAACATGCCCTAAAAACACTCACAAATTGGTATCTCGATAAAAAGGACCCATCCTCGTGACATAATAAGGGGCCATCCACCTTCGGACGGATCTGTTGAAAATTCCCGAGACACTTGAACGGGCACATATCAGATGCCACAACCATCCCCAAACGGACTAGTCTACCCACACCTCTCTGATCAGTTTTCGATTTCCTAATCCAAAATTCAACTCCGTTTTCCACTGACATAATGTCACCCCAATCCAAGCCCCCGGGGAACGCCTTACTGGGCGATACCAACTCCCCAACCCGCAGGGCTCCAAAAAACGCCAAAGAAAAGGCTAACTTAAACAAACTCACCTCAAACGGAGATAGACAAACCCCCCACAACGCCCTACCCAGCCGGGTAGGGACCCAGCCCAGCCCAGCTGGGACCCAGTTTGAGCGAGGAACGGAACAAGTCCTTCCCACACCAAGGTTTGCAGGCCCTACCTCAGTCAGGGTTTCACCCACACTCTACAGCTCCGGAATGTCATGCTCTTCAGCCTCCTCCTCCTCCTGCGCATCCTCATCCACTTTACCCTCCACACCAGTCCCAAGCTGGAAGCACTGCAGCACTGCCTCGGCGAAGCGGCAACAGACTGTGCTGCAGCTAATCTGCATAGGTGACAAACCCCACAATGCAGAAGAGGTGTGGACAGCTCTAAAACAGCATGCAGATCACTGGCTCACACCTCTGAACCTAAAGCCAGGAAAGGTTGTGTGTGACAATGGCCGGAACCTGGTGGCGGCTTTGAGGCGAGGCCAGCTGACACATGTTCCATGCATGGCCCATGTGCTCAACCTCGTGGTTCAGCGGTTTCTAAAGTCATACCCAGAGCTGTCTGATCTGCTGGTAAAAGTTCGCCGCCTGTCTGCACATTTTCGAAAGTCACCTACTGCTTCAGCCGGCCTTGCCGGCTTTCAGCGTCGTTTGCATCTTCCGGCTCACAGACTGGTGTGTGATGTCCCCACGCGTTGGAATTCAACTCTGCACATGTTGATCAGGATATGTGAGCAGAAGAGGGCAGTTGTTGAGTACCTGCATCACCTAAGCCGTCGGGAAATGGGTCAAACTCCACACATAACACCTGAGGAGTGGAGATGGATGTCCGACCTATGTACCATCCTCCAAAACTTTGAGGACTCCACCAAGATGGTGAGCGGCGATGACGCCATTATTAGCGTCACCATACCGCTTCTCTGCCTTCTAAAACGGTCTCTGCTCAAAACCAAACATGATGCATTGCAGGCGGAACACGATGAGTTGGAGCAAGAAACAGTGGTGGGTGTGGGTGATAACACACAGCCCAGCCTCGTCTCATCACAACGTGCAGTGGAGGACTATGACGAGGAGGAGGATGAAGACATGGAGCAACTCTCCGGCCAAATTGAGGATATGACATGCATACCAGTCATATGCTCAGTTCAGCGTGGCTGGCCAGAGGACAGGGTAGATGATGAGGAGGAGGAGGAGGAGGAGAAGGAGGAGGACAGCATGTTCAGTCATCGTGTTGGTCTGGATACTGAAGTGATGGCTGTTAAGAGTCTGGCGCACATGGATGACTTTATGGTAAGCTGCCTGTCTCGTGACCCTCGCGTTAAGAACATCTTGGCCGACAATCATTACTGGTTGGTAACACTGTTAGACCCACGCTACAAGGAGAACTTTATGTCTCTTATTCCCGAGGCGGAGAGGTCAGCCAAAATGCAGCAGTTCCGGAAGGCCATAGTCACGGAAGTAGGCAAAGCATTCCCTTCACAAAACGCTAGCGTCATAATTGTAACACTATTAGTTAAAAGAAAGGGATAAAATGTAAAAAAAAACAAAATAAGGCATGACTTTTTTTTAACATCAAATTTTTTTTTTTTAGATTTAACCAAAGAATGTGCACATTTGTTATAATAAACAAGTGAAAAATGTTGAAAATCAGTCATCCAAAGGTGTGTGAAAAAAATATATATATATGGTACCAATAAAAATGTCACTTTGTCCTGCAAAGAATGCAGCCCCCCAAATTATTTTTTTCCTCTGTGCGGCCCATACACCCAGCCGAGTTTGAGACCCCCTGCCTTACACTATATAGATATCATGTTCATTCCCCATCTATCTTGCTCAGGAGAGCATCTCCCTCCCCCGGCACCAAGAGCAGCTCATATTGAATTGTTACATTGACTAGTAACACTGCACACAGAAATGCACCTTAATATTCCACTGTTAACCCTTTCCTCCCAGCAGTAACACACAACTCCTCACCTTGATATCATGGTGATTTATGGTCAGAATGACTTCAATGCGATCAGTGATTTCTATTCTAGCTCTGCTCACATAGATTTTATATCCACACTCAACTATAGGTCGTTCTTCATATTTTGGGGGCTTTTAGTCAGATATACTAGTTTGTGCCTGTATAGTATTGGTGTAGATGGGAGTGTAGGGCATGGGTTACATGGCACTGTGGTGGGATACTGATGGGAGGTATTGGTGCTGTGTTTGATGCTTCTACTGGGTATTTTCCTACAAATACTGGAACAGCTCACTGCTTAGAATGATCCTTCCCAGCTCTATAATATATTATATATACCCCACAATGCAGGCTCACACACACATTTGTCTCAAGTGTGTTGTAGGGACACAGATACAGTCTTGGTCATGTGACTAAAGGCTACTTTACACACTGCGATATCGGTCCCGATATCGCTAGTGTGGGTACCCGCCCCATCTGTTGCGCGACACGGGCAAATCGCTGCCCATGCCGCACAACACCGACCAGACCCGTCACACATACTTACCTGACCGGCGACGTCGCTGTGACCGGCGAACCGCCTCCTTTCTAAGGGGGCGGTCCGTGCGGCGTCACAGCGACGTCACTGAGCGACCGCCCAATAGCAGCGGAGGGGCGGAGATGAGTGGCCGGAACATCCCGCCCACCTCCTTCCTTCCTCATAGCGGCTGGGAGGCAGGTAAGGAGAGGTTCCTCGTTTCTGCGGTGTCACACGGAGTGATGTGTGCTGCCGCAGGAGCGACGAACTACATCGTTACTGCTGCAGTAACGATAATCGAGAATGGAGACCCATGTCACCGATGAGCGATTTTGCACGTTTTTGCAACGATGCAAAATCGCTCATCGGTGTCACACGCAGCAACATCGCTAATGCGGCCGGATGTGCGTCACAAATTCCGTGACCCCAACGACTCCGCATTAGCGATGTCGCAGCGTGTAAAGCCCCCTTTAGTGGGAGTGGTGTACAGGGTCTTAGCAGTAAAGAGTATTCCATATTTCTGCCAGATACCCACAGAGATATTGAAATCTGAAAAAAGAGACTTCTGCTCATTGAAGGTAAGAACTGCTCACATAGCGTTCAACTCCACAGCAAACGAGTGCTCTAGCACTGGCATCTCAGCAGGGATATTCCCCTACTACACATGTGTGTCTGGGTCGCTGTGACAGTTTACAGGACATAACTCAAGGCACCTAGATAGAAGGCAGAGGTACTGGGATTGGTTGGTTTTTGGTGACGGAGGTGCAGGGGCTGGCGCCCATGTGCAGTGCTGGCTAAGGTATATTGATGATATTTTGATTTTTTGGCAGGGCACTGTGGAGCAGCTCGAGACATTTATGGAGGAACTTAATAACAACACCTTTAACATCAGATTGACACATAAGCATAGCAGCAGTTGCGTTGACTTCCTGGATATTAAAATTTCATTCGGTTCTGAGCGAATTGTTCAGACCGACGTCCATAGGAAGGAAACATCAGTCAACGCACTGCTGCATGCTTCTTCTGCTCATACCCCCTCCACCATCCGGGCCGTACCGACTGGCCAGTTCCTCAGGATGAAGCAAATTTGTTCGTCAGACACTGCTTTTGAACAACAGTCTGCCGACCTCCAGCGCCATAGGGGTGGCAAAGGCGGTCTTCCCCCGGTCTGCCTCAGCAACGGACACTAGCCAATAGTGACTAGTGAGATCAAGGGTAGAAAAATAATTTGCAGTTCTCAATGCAGCTAGCGATTCCTCAATACGGGGGAGTGGTGCCGTCCTTCTTCTTTAACAGGACCAACGGAGCTGCCCAAAGGCTACAACTGTCACGGATAACCCCAGCCGCCTTCATGTTGCTCAACATGTCCTTGGTACACTGGTAATGTGAAGGTGGTATTGGCTTATAGCTCTCTTTGATGGGTGGGTGTGCACCTGTGGGGATGTAGTGTTGGACCCCTTTTATTCCCCCAAAATCTAGCGGATGTTTGCTGAAGACTTGCTCGCTCGTATTCTTGCACTACCCTGTGGACCCGCTTCTTGTGATGTGAAGGTGTGGAGTCAGTGCCTACGTGTAATTCCTTACACCACTCCTCTGGCTGACTTGGTGAGCAGTCACTGACTGGGTGGGGTGCAGTAATAGTGGATGCTGCTACTTGGATAGCATGGGTATCTACTGTGAACAGCTTATCAATGGTGGAAAGTCGGGGCAGCTTAACCTCCTGCTCTCCGCAGTTTAACACTCTCACGGGCACTCTTCCCTTCCGCACTAATGAATAAAACTATGATGTAAATATCATATAGATACCCCACAATTGTAAATAAAGGTAGGTTATGGGAAAAGGGGGAACAGGGAAAGAGGAAAATAGTGTAATAAAGTATACCTTCTGGGGGTGAGAGGAAACGGCAGCACAGCCAGTGGAGGTGAAGCAAAAGGAAGCCTGCAACTAAAGAGTTGAGAGCTTTATCACATGGTGACTGAGCCTGATTGTAAAGGGAGCATAGAGTGGAGCATACTCTGGGCACGTTAGAACCCAAGTTCTTAAACCATGAATATGGACCCCTTTTATTCTCCCAAAGTCTAGCGGATGTTTGCTGAAGACTTGCTCGTATTCTTGCACTACCCTGTGGACCCGCTTCTTGTGATGTGAAGGTGTGGAGTCAGTGCCTACGTGTAATTCCTTACACCACTCCTCTGGTTGACTTGGTGAGCTGTCACTGAATGGGTGTGGTGAAGTAACGGTGGATGCTGTGGCTTGGATATCATATTAAATATAGGGACCCCCATACAGTAGTATGAGAAATTTTTTTGTATTCAATGATCGGTATTACCTTCAGGGGCGCGGCACGTGGACGTGCGTTCCATTAGCCTCACTGCATTCCACTCCCATACAGGAAGTGGGCGCAGCTATTACTACGGTCGCACATAAAAGAACCCACAGCCACCACTGCACACAGCTGACTCCACCACTGGAAACCCACTTCTACACCAACGCAGGTAAGACAGGATCGGCACCTCTATGCTCCCGTTACAATCAGGCTCAGTCACCATGTGATAATGCTCTCAACAATTTAGTTGCAGGCTTCCCCTTGCTTCACCTCCACTGGCTGTGCTGCCATTTCCTCTCCCCCCTGGAAGGTATACTTTATTACACTATTTTCCTGTTTCCCTCTTCTCCCTTTTCCCATAACCTACCTTTATCTGCATTTGTGGGGTATCTATATACTATTTATATCACAGTTTTATTCATTAATACGGAAGGGAAGAGTGCGCGTGAGAGTGTTGAACTGCGGAGAGCAAGAGGTTAAGCTGCCCCGATTTGCCACCATTGATAAGCTGTTCACAGTAGATACACATGCTATCCAAGCAGCAGCAGCATCCACCATTACTGCACCCCACCCAGTCAGTGACAGCTCACCAAGTCAGCCAGAGGAGTGGTGTCAGGAATTACACGTAGGCACTGACTACACACCTTCACATCACAAGAAGGGGGTGCAAGTGTGACGCCCTGGACTAGCCAGTTGGTCACAGACATAACACACACACACACCCCCTTTCCCGGATAGTTACACTAGTCAGACACAAAACCGTTGTTGCCTCCCTCCAGGGGCTGATGTCCACACCAGGTGGGGCGGAGCCAGGCGGTTGGCCCCACCCACCAAGGAGTTCACAGGCCTGGAGGTGGGAAAACCAGTTAGTTAGTTGAAGTTCAGTTAAGAGTTGAACCGTGGAGGTAGTGAGTTCAGTGAAGAGCCCAGTTTTGGGTAGGAGTGCAAAACTGCTAGTGTCTGGGTCAGATCCCAGGCACTATGGGGAGATAAGGTATGCACACCAGTGACTATGTAAGGGGAATACATGAAATAGCAGAAACTGCTGTGTGAATACTGACTTAAATTCAATAGCTATATGCAAGAGTGAATATGTGAAAAATGGAATCTGCATTACTGCCATGAACATATGAATCAAGAGAAATTTAGCTATTGAATTGATCAATGCAATAGAGCCCCAACACTACGCCAAAGTATTTCTCTACGTTGGGGTCCCTAGCTTGTGTGTGTCCTCTCATGCAGTTAAAAAACCTACCGTGTATGGGAAGCTGAGACCCAGGCTATTTATGCGTATGATATGGATTGGCAATAGGTGTGGTTGGGGAGGGTTCACAAACGAAAAAATACTAACAAATAGGAATAACGTTTGGAACACCATTTTAAGTCCGAACTGGGTGCAAAAACCTAAAAAAACATCACTATGGGGAGATAAGGTATGCACACCAGTGACTATGTAAGGGGAATACATGAAATAGCAGAAACTGCTGTGTGAATACTGACTTGAAAAATCCAATAGCATTAATTCACATAATCCTAGTGACTGCGCACACAACATGGCCAAACGAAAACAAAAGACAGTACCTGGCCATTCAATCAAATGGAAACTCATAGGCAACACAGTCCATTAGACTAGGCAATTACATGCAGCCAAACAAAGTTCATGGGCCTTGCCTCAGAGTCGAACCCACAACATCTTGGAGAACAAGCAAAGAGCCTACCACTAAACCAACTCAGAGAAGTTGGAAACCGACTCTACATTAATTAACATAATCCTAGTGACTGCGCACACAACATAGCCAAACAAATGCAAAAGACATTATCTGGCCTATCAATCCAATGGAAACTCATAGGCAACACAGTCCATTAGACTAGGCACTTACATGCAGCCATGTAAAGTTCATGGGCATTGCCTCAGAGTCGAACCCACAACCTCTTGGATAACAAGCAAAGAGCCTACCACTAAACCAACTCAGAGAAGTTGGAAACCGACTCTACATTAATTAACATAATCCTAGTGACTGCGCACACAACATGGCCAAACAAAAGCAAAAGACAGTACGTGGCCTATCAATCCAACGGAAACTCATAGGTAACACAGTACATTGGACTAGGCAATTACATGCAGCCATACAAAGCCCATGGGCCTTGCCCCAGAGTCAAACCCACAACCTCTCATAGCCAAGGCAAAGAGCCTACCAATACACCAACACAGAGAAGTGGAAAACCATTTCTAC
Organism: Anomaloglossus baeobatrachus; assembly: GCF_048569485.1. Classification (NCBI taxonomy): domain Eukaryota; kingdom Metazoa; phylum Chordata; class Amphibia; order Anura; family Aromobatidae; genus Anomaloglossus; species Anomaloglossus baeobatrachus. The sequence goes on along the minus strand of NW_027441979.1, from coordinate 354,156 downwards.
ATTAATTCACATAATCCTAGTGACTGCGCACACAACATGGCCAAACAAAAGCAAAAGACAGTACCTGGCCTATCAATCCAATGGAAACTCATAGGCAACACAGTCCATTGGACTAGACAATTACATGGAGACATACAAAGTCCATGGGCCTTGCCTCAGAGTCAAACCCACAACTTCTCGCAGCCAAGCAAAGAGCCTACCACTACACTAACAGAGAAGTGGGAAACTGATTCTACATTAATTCACATAATCCTACCGACTGCGCACACAACACGGCCAAACAAAAGACAATACCTGGCCTATCAATTCAATGGAAACTCATAGGCAACACAGTCCATTGGACTAGGCAATTACATGGAGACATACAAAGTCCATGGGCTTTGCCTAAAAGTCAAACCCACAACTTCTCGCAGCCCAAGCAAAGAGCCTACCACTACACCAACACAGAGAAGTTGGTAACTGAGTTTACATTAATTCACATAATCCTAGTGACTGCGCACACAACATGGCCAAACAAAAGCAAAAGACAGTACCTGGCCTATCAATCCAATGGAAAATCATAGGCAACACAGTCCATTGGACTAGACAATTACATGGAGACATACAAAGTCCATGGGCCTTTCCTCAGAGTCAAACCCACAACCTCTCGCAGCCAAGCAAAGAGCCTACCACTACACCAACACAGAGAAGTGGGAAACTGATTCTACATTAATTCACATAATCCTACCGACTGCGCACACAACATGGCCAAACAAAAGACAATACCTGGCCTATCAATCCAATGGAAACTCATAGGCAACACAGTCCATTAGACTAGGCAAATACATGCAGCCATATAAAGTTCATGGGCCTTGCCTCAAAGTCGAACCCACATCCTCCTGGAGAACAAGCAAAGAGCCTACCACTTAACCAACACAGAGAAGTTGGAAACCGACTCTACATTAATTCACATAATCCTAGTGACTGCGCACACAACATGGCCAAACAAAAGCAAAAGACATTACCTGGCCTATCAATCCAATGTAAACTCATAGGTAACACAGTACATTACTAGGATTATGTGAATTAATGTAGAGTCAGGTTCACATTTCTCTGTGTTGGTGTAGTGGTAGGCTCTTTGCTTGAGCTGCGAGAGGTTGTGAGTTAGACTTTGAGGCATGGCCCATGGACTTTGTATGGCTGCATGTTATTGCCTAGTCCAATGGACTATGTTGCCTATGAGTTTCAATTGGATTGATAGGCCAGGTACTGTCTTTTGCTTTTGTTTGGCCATGTTGTGTTCGCAGTCACTAGGATTATGTGAATTAATGTAGAGTCATTCACCTACTTCTCTGTGTTGGTGTAGTTGTAGTCTCTTTGTTGCTTATGAGTTTCAATTTGATTGATAGGCCAGGTACTGTCTTTTGCTTTTGTTTGGCCATGTTATGTGCGCAGTCACTAGGATTATGTGAATTAATGTAGAGTCATTCACCTACTTCTCTGTGTTGGTGTAGTGGTAGTCTCTTTGCTTAAACTGCGAGAGGTTGTGGGTTCGACTCTGAGGCAAAGCCCATGGAGTTTGTATGGCAGCATGTAATTGCCTAGTTCAATTGACTGTGTTGCCTATGAGTTTCCATTGAATTGATAGGCCAGGTATTGTCTTTTGTTTGGCCATGTTGTGTGCGCAGTCACTAGGATTATGTGAACTAATGTAAACTCAGTTTCCAACTTCTCTGTGTTGGTGTAATCGTAGGCTATTTCCTTGGGCTGCGAGAAATTGTGGGTTTGACTCTGAGGCAAAGCCCATGGACTTTGTATGGCTGCATGTAATAGCCAAGTCCAATGGACTGTGTTGCCTAAGAGTTTCCTTTGAATTGATAGGCCAGGTATTGTCTTTTGTTTGGCCATGTTGTGTGCGCAGTCGGTAGGATTATTTGAATTAATGTAGAATCAGTTTCCCACTTTTCTGTGTTGGTGTAGTGGTAGGCTCTTTGCTTGGGCTGCGAGAGATTGTGGGTTCGACTCTAATGCAAGGCCCATGGACTTTGTATGTCTCCATGTAATTGTCTAGTCCAATGGACTGTGTTGCCTATGAGTTTCCATTGGTTTGATAGGCCAGGTACTGTCTTTTGCTTTTGTTTGGCCATGTTATGTGCGCAGTCACTAGGATTATGTGAATTAATGAAGAATTGGTTTTCCACTTCTCTGTGTTGGTGTATTAGTAGGCTCTTTCCTTGGGCTACGAGAGGGTGTGGGTTCGACTCTGGGGCAAGGCCAATGGGCTTTGTATGGCTGCATGTAATTGCCTAGTCCAATGTACTGTGTTAGCTTTGAGTTTCCATTGGATTGATAGGCCAGGTGCTGTCTTTTGCTTTTGTTTTGCCATGTTGTGTGCGCAGTCACTAGGATTCTGTGAATTAATGTAGAGTTTGTTTCCAACTTCTCTGTGTTGGTTTAGTGGTAGGCTCTTTGCTTGTTCTCCAAGAGGTTGTGGGTTCGACTCTGAGGCAAGGCCCATTAACTTTGTATGGCTGCATATATTTGCTTAGTCTAATGGACTATGTTGCCTATGATTTCATTGGATTGATAGGCCAGATAATGTCTTTTGCATTTGTTTGGCCATGTTGTGGGCGCAGTCTCTAGGATTATGTGAATTAATGTAGAGTCCTTTACCTACTTCTCTGTGTTGGTGTAGTGGTAGTCTTTTTGCTTAAGCTGCGAAAGGTTGTTGGTTCGACTTTGAGGCAAGGCCCATGGAGTTTGTATGGATGCATGTAATTGCCTATTTCAGTTGACTGTGTTACCTATGAGTTCCTATTGGATTGATAGGCCAGGTACTACCTTTTGCTTTTGTTTGGCCATGTTGTGTGCGCAGTCACTAGGATTATGTGAACTAATGTAAACTCAGTTTTCAACTTCTCTGTGTTGGTGTAGTGGTAGGCTCTTTTCTTGGGCTGCGAGAAAATGTGGGTTTGACTCTGAGGCAAAGCCCATAGACTTTGTATGGCTGCATGTAATTGCCTAGTCCAATGGACTGTGTTGCCTATGAGTTTTCATTGGACTGATAGGCCAGGTATTGTCTTTTGTTTGGTTATGTTGTGTGCGAAGTCGGTAGGATTATGTGAATTAATGTAGAATCAATTTCCCACTTCTCTGTGTTGGTGTAGTGGAAGGCGCTTTGCTTGGCTGCGAGAAGTTGTGGGTTTGACTCTGAGGCAAGGCCCATGGACTTTGTATGGCTGCATGTAATTGCCTAGTTCAATGGACTGTGTTGCCTATGAGTTTCCATTGGCTTGGTAGGCCAGGTAATGTCTTTTGCTTCTGTTTGGCCATGTTGTGTGCGCAGTCACTAGGATTATGTGAATTAATGTAGATGCAGCTTCCTACTTCTTTGTGTTGGTGTGGTTGTAGGCTCTTTGCTTGTTCTGCCAGAGGTTGTGGGATAGACTCTGAGGCAAGGCCCATGGACTCTGTATGGCTGCATGTAATTGCCTAGTCCAATGGATGGGGTTGCCTCTGAGTTTCCATTGGATTGATAGGCCAGGTACTGTCTTTTGCTTTTGTTTGGCCATGTTGTGTGCGCAGTCACTAGGATTATGTGAGTTAATGTAGAGTCGGTTTCACACTTCTCCGTGTTGCTATAGTGGTAGGCTTTTTTCTTGGGCTGCGAGAGGTTGTGAGTTCGACTCAAATGCAATGCTCATGGACTTTGTATGGCTGCATGTAATTGCCTAGTCCAATAGACTTTGTTGCCTATGAGTTTCCATTGGATTGATAGGCCAGGTATTGACTTTTGCTTTCGTTTGGCCATGTTGTGTGCGCAGTCACTAGGATTATGTGAATTAATATAGAGTCAGTTTCACATTTCTCTGTGTTGGTGTAGTGGTAGGCTCTTTGCTTGAGCTGCGCGAGGTTGTGGATTTGACTCTGAGGCAAGGCCCTTGGACTTTTTATGGCTGCATGTAATTGCCTAGTATAATGGACTGTGTTGCCTATGAGTTTCCATTGGATTGATAGGCCAGGTATTGACTTTTGCTTTCGTTTGGCCATGTTGTGTGCGCAGTCACTAGGTTTATGTGAATTAATGTAGAGTCAGGTTCACATTTCTCTGTGTTGGTGTAGTAGTAGGCTCTTTCCTTGAGCTGCGAGAGGTTGTGAGTTCAACTTTGAGGCAAGGCCCATGGACATTGTATGGCTGCATGTTATTGCCTAGTCCAATGGACTATGTTGCTTATCAGCTTCAATTGGATTGATAGGCCAGATACTGTCTTTTGCTTTTGTTTGGCCATGTTGTGTGCGCAGTCACTAGGATTATGTGAATTAATGTAGAATCATTCACCTACTTCTCTGTGTTGGTTTAGTGGTAGGCTCTTTGCTTGTTCTCCAAGAGGTTGTGGGTTCGACTCTGAGGCAAGGCCCATGAACTTTGTATGGCTGCATGTATTTGCCTAGTCTAATGGACTGTGTTGCCTATGAGTTTCCATTGGATTGATAGGCCAGATAATGTCTTTTGCATTTGTTTGGCCATGTTGTGTGCACAGTCACTAGGATTATGTGAACTAATGTAAACTCTGTTACCAACTTCTCTGTGTTGGTGTAGTGGTAGGCTCTTTGCTTGGGCTGCGAGAAATTGTGGGTTTGACTCTGAGGCAAAGCCCATGGACTTTGTATGGCTGCATGTAATTGCCTAGTCCAATGGACTGTGTTGCCTATGAGTTTCCACTGGTTTGATAGGCCAGGTAATGTCTTTTGCTTTTGTTTGGCCATGTTGTGTGCGCAGTCACTAGGAATATGTGAATTAATGTAGACGCAGCTTCCCACTTTTTAGTGTTGGTGTAGTTGTAAGCTCTTTGCTTGTTCTGCCAGAGGTTGTGGGTTTGACTCTGAGGCAAGGCCCATGGACTTTGTATGGCTGCATGTAATTGCCTAGTCCAATGGACTATGTTGTCTATGAGTTTCCATTGGATTGATAGGCCAGGGACTGTCTTTTGCTTTTGTTTGGCCATGTTGTGTGCGCAGTCACTAGGATTATGTGAATTTATGTTGAGTCAGTTTCGCTCTTCTCTGTGTTGGTGTAGTGGTAGGCTCTTTGCTTGGGCTGAGAGAGGTTGTGGGTTTGACTCTGAGACAAGGCCCATGGACTTTGTATGGCTGCATGTAATTGCCTAGTCCAATTGATTGCGTTGCCTATGAGTTTCCATTGGATTGATAGGCCAGGTACCGTCTTTTGCTTTTGTTTGGCCATGTTGTGTGCGCAGTCACTAGGATTATGTGAATTAATGTAGAATCTGTTTTCCACTTCTCTGCGTTGGTGTATTGGTAGGCTCTTTGCTTGGGCTACGAGAGGTTGCGGGTTTGACTCTGGGGCAAGGCCCATGGGATTTGTATGGCTGCATGCAATTGCCTAGTCCAATGTACTGTGTTACCTATGAGTTTACATTGGATTGATAGGCCAGGTAATGTCTTTTGCTTTTGTTTGGCCATGTTGTGTGCGCAGTCACTAGGATTATGTGAATTAATGTAGAGTCAGTTTCCAACTTCTCTGTGTTGGTTTAGTGGTAGGCTCTTTGCTTGTTCTCCAAGAGGATGTGGGTTCGAATCTGAAGCAAGGCCCATGAACTTTGTATGGCTGCATGTATTTGACTAGTCTAATGGAATGTGTTGCCTATGAATTTCCATTGGATTGATAGGCCAGGTATTGTTTTTTGTTTGGCCATGTTGTGTGCGCAGTCGGTAGGATTATGTGAATTAATGTAGAATCAGTTTCCCACTTCTCTGTGTTGGTGTAGTGGTAGGCTCTTTGCTTGGGCTGCGAGAAGTTGTGGGTTTGACTTTTAGGCAAAGCCCATGGACTTTGTATGGCTGCATGTAATTGCCTAGTCCAATGGACTGTGTTGCCTATGAGTTTCCATTGAATTGATAGGCCAGGTATTGTCTTTTGTTTAGCCATGTTGTGTGCGCAGTCGGTAGGATTATGTGAATTAATGTAGAATCAGTTTCCCACTTCTCTGTGTTGGTGTAGTGGTAGGCTCTTTGCTTGGCTGCGAGAGGTTGTGGGTTTGACTCTGAGGCAAGGCCCATGGACTTTGTATGTCTCCATGTAATTTTCTAGTCCAATGGACTGTGTTGCCTATGAGTTTCCATTGGATTGATAAGCCAGGTACTGACTTTTGCTTTTGTTTGGCCATGTTGTGTGCGCAGTCGGTAGGATTATGTGAATTAATGTAGTACCAGTTTCCCACTTTTCTGTGTTGGTGTAGTAGTAGGCTCTTTGCTTGGCTGTGAGAGGTTGTGGGTTTGACTCTGAGGCAAGGCCCATGGACTTTGTATGTCTCCATGTAATTGTCTAGTCCAATGGACTGTGTTGCCTATGAGTTTCCATTGGATTGATAGGCCAGGTACTGTCTTTTGCTTTTGTTTGGCCATGTTGTGTGCGCAGTCACTAGGATTATGTGAATTAATGTAGAGTCAGTTTCCAACTTCTCTGTGTTGGTTTAGGGGTAGGCTCTTTGCTTAAGCTGCGAGAGGTTGTGGGTTCGACTCTGAGGTAAGGCCCATGGAGTTTGTATGGCTGCATATAATTGCGTAGTTCAATTGACTGTGTTGCCTATGAGTTCCCATTGGATTGATAGGCCAGGTACTGCCTTTTGCTTTTGTTTGGCCATGTTGTGTGCGCAGTCACTAGGATTATGTGAATTAATGTAGAGTCAGGTTCACATTTCTCTGTGTTGGTGTAGTGGTAGGCTCTTTGCTTGAGCTGCGAGAGGTTGTGAGTTCGACTTTGAGGCAAGGCCCATGGACGTTGTATGGCTGCATGTTATTGCCTAGTCCAATGGACTATGTTGCCTATGAGTTTTAATTGGAATGATAGGCCAGGTACTGTCTTTTGCTTTTGTTTGGCCATGTTGTGTGCGCAGTCACTAGGATTATGTGAATTAATGTAGAGTCAGTTTCACACTTCTCTGTGTTGCTGTAGTGGTAGGCTTTTTTCTTGGGCTGCGAGAGGTTGTGAGTTCGACTCTGAGGCAAGGCCCATGGACTTTGTATGGCTGCATGTAATTGCATAGTCCAATGGACTGTGTTACCTATGAGTTTCCATTGGATTGATAGGCCAGGTACTGTCTTTTGCTTTCGTTTGGCCATGTTGTGTGCGCAGTCACTAGGATTATGTGAATTTATGTTCAATTAGTTTCGCACTTCTCTGTGTTGGTGTAGTGGTAGGCTTTTTGCTTGAGCTGTTAGAGGTTGTGGGTTTGACTCTGAGGCAAGGCCCATGGACTTTGTATGGCTGCATGTAATTGCATAGTCCAATGGACTGTGTTACCTATGAGTTTCCATTGGATTGATAGGCCAGGTATCGACTTTTGCTTTCGTTTGGCCATGTTGTGTGCACAGTCACTAGGATTATGTGAATAATTTGTAGAGTCAGTTTCACATATCTCTATGTTGGTGTAGTGGTAGGCTCTTTGCTTGGGCTGCGTAGATGTTGTGGGTTTGACTCTGGGGCAAGGCCCATGGACTTATTATGGCTGTATGTAGTTGCCTAGTCTAATGGACTGTGTTGCCTATGAGTTTCCATTGGATTGATAGGCCAGGTACTGTCTTTTGCTTTTGTTTGGCCATGTTGTGTGCGCAGTCACTAGGATTATGTGAATTAATGTAGAGTCAGTTTCACACTTCTCTGTGTTGCTGTAGTGGTAGGCTTTTTTCTTGGGCTGCGAGAGGTTGTGAGTTCGACTCTGAGGCAAGGCTCATGGACTTTGTATGGCTGCATGTAATTGCATAGTCCAATGGACTGTGTTACCTATGAGTTTCTATTGGATTGATAGGCCAGGTACTGTCTTTTGCTTTCGTTTGGCCATGTTGTGTGCGCAGTCACTAGGATTATGTGAATTTATGTTCAATTAGTTCCGCACTTCTCTGTGTTGGTGTAGTGGTAGGCTTTTTGCTTGAGCTGTTAGAGGTTGTGGGTTTGATTCTGAGGCAAAGCCCATGGACTTTGTATGGCTGCATGTAATTGCCTAGTCCAATGGACTGTGTTGCCTATGAGTTTCCACTGGTTTGATAGGCCAGGTAATGTCTTTTGCTTTTGTTTGGCCATGTTGTGTGCGCAGTCACTAGGAATATGTGAATTAATGTAGACGCAGCTTCCCACTTTTTAGTGTTGGTGTAGTTGTAAGCTCTTTGCTTGTTCTGCCAGAGGTTGTGGGTTTGACTCTGAGGCAAGGCCCATGGACTTTGTCTGGCTGCATGTAATTGCCTAGTCCAATGGACTATGTTGTCTATGAGTTTCCATTGGATTGATAGGCCAGGGACTGTCTTTTGCTTTTGTTTGGCCATGTTGTGTGCGCAGTCACTAGGATTATGTGAATTTATGTTGAGTCAGTTTTGCTCTTCTCTGTGTTGGTGTAGTGGTAGGCTCTTTGCTTGGGCTGAGAGAGGTTGTGGGTTTGACTCTGAGACAAGGCCCATGGACTTTGTATGGCTGCATGTAATTGCCTAGTCCAATTGATTGCGTTGCCTATGAGTTTCCATTGGATTGATAGGCCAGGTACCGTCTTTTGCTTTTGTTTGGCCATGTTGTGTGCGCAGTCACTAGGATTATGTGAATTAATGTAGAATCTGTTTTCCACTTCTCTGCGTTGGTGTATTGGTAGGCTCTTTGCTTGGGCTACGAGAGGTTGCGGGTTTGACTCTGGGGCAAGGCCCATGGGCTTTGTATGGCTGCATGCAATTGCCTAGTCCAATGTACTGTGTTACCTATGAGTTTACATTGGATTGATAGGCCAGGTAATGTCTTTTGCTTTTGTTTGGCCATGTTGTGTGCGCAGTCACTAGGATTATGTGAATTAATGTAGAGTCAGTTTCCAACTTCTCTGTGTTGGTTTAGTGGTAGGCTCTTTGCTTGTTCTCCAAGAGGATGTGGGTTCGAATCTGAAGCAAGGCCCATGAACTTTGTATGGCTGCATGTATTTGACTAGTCTAATGGACTGTGTTGCCTATGAGTTTCCATTGGATTGATAGGCCAGGTATTGTTTTTTGTTTGGCCATGTTGTGTGCGCAGTCGGTAGGATTATGTGAATTAATGCAGAATCAGTTTCCCACTTCTCTGTGTTGGTGTAGTGGTAGGCTCTTTGCTTGGGCTGCGAGAAGTTGTGGGTTTGACTTTTAGGCAAAGCCCATGGACTTTGTATGGCTGCATGTAATTGCCTAGTCCAATGGACTGTGTTGCCTATGAGTTTCCATTGAATTGATAGGCCAGGTATTGTCTTTTGTTTAGCCATGTTGTGTGCGCAGTCGGTAGGATTATGTGAATTAATGTAGAATCAGTTTCCCACTTCTCTGTGTTGGTGTAGTGGTAGGCTCTTTGCTTGGCTGCGAGAGGTTGTGGGTTTGACTCTGAGGCAAGGCCCATGGACTTTCTATGTCTCCATGTAATTTTCTAGTCCAATGGACTGTGTTGCCTATGAGTTTCCATTGGATTGATAAGCCAGGTACTGACTTTTGCTTTTGTTTGGCCATGTTGTGTGCGCAGTCGGTAGGATTATGTGAATTAATGTAGTACCAGTTTCCCACTTTTCTGTGTTGGTGTAGTAGTAGGCTCTTTGCTTGGCTGTGAGAGGTTGTGGGTTTGACTCTGAGGCAAGGCCCATGGACTTTGTATGTCTCCATGTAATTGTCTAGTCCAATGGACTGTGTTGCCTATGAGTTTCCATTGGATTGATAGGCCAGGTACTGTCTTTTGCTTTTGTTTGGCCATGTTGTGTGCGCAGTCACTAGGATTATGTGAATTAATGTAGAGTCAGTTTCCAACTTCTCTGTGTTGGTTTAGGGGTAGGCTCTTTGCTTAAGCTGCGAGAGGTTGTGGGTTCGACTCTGAGTTAAGGCTCATGGAGTTTGTATGGCTGCATATAATTGCGTAGTTCAATTGACTGTGTTGCCTATGAGTTCCCATTGGATTGATAGGCCAGGTACTGCCTTTTGCTTTTGTTTGGCCATGTTGTGTGCGCAGTCACTAGGATTATGTGAATTAATGTAGAGTCAGGTTCACATTTCTCTGTGTTGGTGTAGTGGTAGGCTCTTTGCTTGAGCTGCGAGAGGTTGTGAGTTCGACTTTGAGGCAAGGCCCTTGGCGTTGTATGGCTGCATGTTATTGCCTAGTCCAATGGACTATGTTGCCTATGAGTTTTAATTGGAATGATAGGCCAGGTACTGTCTTTTGCTTTTGTTTGGCCATGTTGTGTGCGCAGTCACTAGGATTATGTGAATTAATGTAGAGTCAGTTTCACACTTCTCTGTGTTGCTGTAGTGGTAGGCTTTTTTCTTGGGCTGCGAGAGGTTGTGAGTTCGACTCTGAGGCAAGGCCCATGGACTTTGTATGGCTGCATGTAATTGCATAGTCCAATGGACTGTGTTACCTATGAGTTTCCATTGGATTGATAGGCCAGGTACTGTCTTTTGCTTTCGTTTGGCCATGTTGTGTGCGCAGTCACTAGGATTATGTGAATTTATGTTCAATTAGTTTCGCACTTCTCTGTGTTGGTGTAGTGGTAGGCTTTTTGCTTGAGCTGTTAGAGGTTGTGGGTTTGACTCTGAGGCAAGGCCCATGGACTTTGTATGGCTGCATGTAATTGCATAGTCCAATGGACTGTGTTACCTATGAGTTTCCATTGGATTGATAGGCCAGGTATCGACTTTTGCTTTCGTTTGGCCATGTTGTGTGCACAGTCACTAGGATTATGTGAATAATTTGTAGAGTCAGTTTCACATATCTCTATGTTGGTGTAGTGGTAGGCTCTTTGCTTGGGCTGTGTAGATGTTGTGGGTTTGACTCTGGGGCAAGGCCCATGGACTTATTATGGCTGTATGTAGTTGCCTAGTCTAATGGACTGTGTTGCCTATGAGTTTCCATTGGATTGATAGGCCAGGTACTGTCTTTTGCTTTTGTTTGGCCATGTTGTGTGCGCAGTCACTAGGATTATGTGAATTAATGTAGAGTCAGTTTCACACTTCTCTGTGTTGCTGTAGTGGTAGGCTTTTTTCTTGGGCTGCGAGAGGTTGTGAGTTCGACTCTGAGGCAAGGCTCATGGACTTTGTATGGCTGCATGTAATTGCATAGTCCAATGGACTGTGTTACCTATGAGTTTCTATTGGATTGATAGGCCAGGTACCGTCTTTTGCTTTCGTTTGGCCATGTTGTGTGCGCAGTCACTAGGATTATGTGAATTTATGTTCAATTAGTTCCGCACTTCTCTGTGTTGGTGTAGTGGTAGGCTCTTTGCTTGGGCTGCGAGAAGTTGTGGGTTTGACTTTTAGGCAAAGCCCATGGACTTTGTATGGCTGCATGTAATTGCCTAGTCCAATGGACTGTGTTGCCTATGAGTTTCCATTGAATTGATAGGCCAGGTATTGTCTTTTGTTTAGCCATGTTGTGTGCGCAGTCGGTAGGATTATGTGAATTAATGTAGAATCAGTTTCCCACTTCTCTGTGTTGGTGTAGTGGTAGGCTCTTTGCTTGGCTGCGAGAGGTTGTGGGTTTGACTCTGAGGCAAGGCCCATGGACTTTCTATGTCTCCATGTAATTTTCTAGTCCAATGGACTGTGTTGCCTATGAGTTTCCATTGGATTGATAAGCCAGGTACTGACTTTTGCTTTTGTTTGGCCATGTTGTGTGCGCAGTCGGTAGGATTATGTGAATTAATGTAGTACCAGTTTCCCACTTTTCTGTGTTGGTGTAGTAGTAGGCTCTTTGCTTGGCTGTGAGAGGTTGTGGGTTTGACTCTGAGGCAAGGCCCATGGACTTTGTATGTCTCCATGTAATTGTCTAGTCCAATGGACTGTGTTGCCTATGAGTTTCCATTGGATTGATAGGCCAGGTACTGTCTTTTGCTTTTGTTTGGCCATGTTGTGTGCGCAGTCACTAGGATTATGTGAATTAATGTAGAGTCAGTTTCCAACTTCTCTGTGTTGGTTTAGGGGTAGGCTCTTTGCTTAAGCTGCGAGAGGTTGTGGGTTCGACTCTGAGGTAAGGCCCATGGAGTTTGTATGGCTGCATATAATTGCGTAGTTCAATTGACTGTGTTGCCTATGAGTTCCCATTGGATTGATAGGCCAGGTACTGCCTTTTGCTTTTGTTTGGCCATGTTGTGTGCGCAGTCACTAGGATTATGTGAATTAATGTAGAGTCAGGTTCACATTTCTCTGTGTTGGTGTAGTGGTAGGCTCTTTGCTTGAGCTGCGAGAGGTTGTGAGTTCGACTTTGAGGCAAGGCCCATGGACGTTGTATGGCTGCATGTTATTGCCTAGTCCAATGGACTATGTTGCCTATGAGTTTTAATTGGAATGATAGGCCAGGTACTGTCTTTTGCTTTTGTTTGGCCATGTTGTGTGCGCAGTCACTAGGATTATGTGAATAATGTAGAGTCAGTTTCACACTTCTCTGTGTTGCTGTAGTGGTAGGCTTTTTTCTTGGGCTGCGAGAGGTTGTGAGTTCGACTCTGAGGCAAGGCCCATGGACTTTGTATGGCTGCATGTAATTGCATAGTCCAATGGACTGTGTTACCTATGAGTTTCCATTGGATTGATAGGCCAGGTACTGTCTTTTGCTTTCGTTTGGCCATGTTGTGTGCGCAGTCACTAGGATTATGTGAATTTATGTTCAATTAGTTTCGCACTTCTCTGTGTTGGTGTAGTGGTAGGCTTTTTGCTTGAGCTGTTAGAGGTTGTGGGTTTGACTCTGAGGCAAGGCCCATGGACTTTGTATGGCTGCATGTAATTGCATAGTCCAATGGACTGTGTTACCTATGAGTTTCCATTGGATTGATAGGCCAGGTATCGACTTTTGCTTTCGTTTGGCCATGTTGTGTGCACAGTCACTAGGATTATGTGAATAATTTGTAGAGTCAGTTTCACATATCTCTATGTTGGTGTAGTGGTAGGCTCTTTGCTTGGGCTGTGTAGATGTTGTGGGTTTGACTCTGGGGCAAGGCCCATGGACTTATTATGGCTGTATGTAGTTGCCTAGTCTAATGGACTGTGTTGCCTATGAGTTTCCATTGGATTGATAGGCCAGGTACTGTCTTTTGCTTTTGTTTGGCCATGTTGTGTGCGCAGTCACTAGGATTATGTGAATTAATGTAGAGTCAGTTTCACACTTCTCTGTGTTGCTGTAGTGGTAGGCTTTTTTCTTGGGCTGCGAGAGGTTGTGAGTTCGACTCTGAGGCAAGGCTCATGGACTTTGTATGGCTGCATGTAATTGCATAGTCCAATGGACTGTGTTACCTATGAGTTTCTATTGGATTGATAGGCCAGGTACTGTCTTTTGCTTTCGTTTGGCCATGTTGTGTGCGCAGTCACTAGGATTATGTGAATTTATGTTCAATTAGTTCCGCACTTCTCTGTGTTGGTGTAGTGGTAGGCTTTTTGCTTGAGCTGTTAGAGGTTGTGGGTTTGATTCTGAGGCAAGGCCCATGGACTTTGTATGGCTGCATGTAATTGCATAGTCCAATGGACTGTGTTACCTATGAGTTTCCATTGGATTGATAGGCCAGGTATTGACTTTTGCTTTCGTTTGGCCATGTTGTGTGCGCAGTCACTAGGATTATGTGAATTAATGTAGAGTCAGTTTCACATTTCTCTGTGTTGGTGTAGTGGTAGGATCTTTGCTTGGGCTGCGAGAAGTTGTGGGTTTGACTCTGAGGCAAGGCCCATGGACTTTTTATGGCTGCATGTAATTGCCTAGTCCAATGGACTGTGTTGCCTATGAGTTTCCATTGGATTGATAGGCCAGGTATGGACTTTTGCTTTCGTTTGGCCATGTTGTGTGCGCAGTCACTAGGATTATGTGAATTAATGTAGAGGCAGGTTCACATTTCTCTGTGTTGGTGTAGTGGTAGGCTCTTTGCTTGAGCTGCGAGAGGTTGTGAGTTCGACTTTGAGGCAAGGCCCATGGACTTTGTATGGCTGCATGTTATTGCCTAGTCCAATGGACTGTGTTGCCTATGAGTTTCCATTGGATTGATAAGCCAGGTACTGTCTTTTGCTTTTGTTTAGCCATGTTGTGTGCGCAGTCGGTAGGATTATGTGAATTAATGTAGAATCAGTTTCCCACTTCTCTGTATTGGTGTAGTGGTAGGCTCTTTGCTTGACTGCGAGAGGTTGTGGGTTTGACTCTGAAGCAAGGCCCATGGACTTTGTATGTCTCCATGTAATTGTCTAGTCCAATGGACTGTGTTGCCTATGAGTTTCCATTGGATTGATAGGCCAGGTACTGTCTTTTGCTTTTGTTTGGCCATGTTGTGTGCGCAGTCACTAGGATTATGTGAATTAATGTAGAGTCGGTTTCCAACTTCTCTGTGTTGGTTTAGTGGTAGGCTCTTTGCTTGTTCTCCAAGAGGTTGTGGGTTCGACTCTGAGGCAAGGCCCATGAACTTTGTATGGCTGCATGTATTTGCCTAGTCTAATGGACTGTGTTGCCTATGAGTTTCCATTGGATTGATAGGCCAGATAATGTCTTTTGCATTTGTTTCGCAATGTTGTGTGCACAGTCACTAGGATTATGTGAACTAATGTAAACTCAGTTTCCATCTGGTCTGTGTTGGTGTAGTGGTAGGCTCTTTGCTTGGGCTGCGAGAAATTGTGGGTTTGACTCAGAGGCAAAGCCCATGGACTTTGTATGGCTGCATGTAATTGTTTAGTCCAATGGACTGTGTTGCCTATGAGTTTCCATTGGCTTGATAGGCCAGGTAATGTCTTTTGCTTTTGTTTGGCCATGTTGTGTGCGCAGTCTCTAGGAATATGTGAATTAATGTAGACGCACCTTCCTACTTTTTTGTGTTGGTGTAGTTGTAAGCTCTTTGCTTGTTCTGCCAGAGGTTGTGGGTTTGACTCTGAGGCAAGGCCCTTGGACTTTGTATGGCTGCATGTAATTGCCTAGTCCAATGGACTATGTTGTATATGAGTTTCCATTGGATTGATAGGCAAGGGACTGTATTTAGCTTTTGTTTGGCCATGTTGTGTGCGCAGTCACTAGGATTATGTGAATTTATGTTGAGTCAGTTTCGCACTTCTCTGTGTTGGTGTAGTGGTAGGCTCTTTGCTTGGGCTGTGAGAGGTTGTGGGTTTGACTCTGAGGCAAGGCCCATGGACTTTGTATGGCTGCATGTAATTGCCTAGTCCAATGGATTGATAGGCCAGGTACTGTCTTTTGTTTTCGTTTGGCCATGTTTTGTGCGCAGTCACTAGGATTATGTGAGTTAATGTAAAGACAGTTTCACACTTCTCTGTGTTGCTGAAGTGGTAGGCTTTTTTGTTGGGCTGCGAGAGGTTGTGAGTTCGACTCTGAGGCAAGGCCCATGGACTTTGTATGGCTGCATGTAATTGCATAGTCCAATGGACTGCGTTACCTATGAGTTTCCATTGGATTGATAGGCCAGGTGCTTTCTTTTGCTTTTGTTTGGCCATGTTGTGTGCGCAGTCACTAGGAATATGTGAATTAATGTAGAGTCAGTTTCACATTTCTCTTTGTTGGTGTACTTAAGCAAGCATTGTTGACCTTAGGGAGATCAACATATCCACTGCGGAGACACCATCACGTGTTTCTCAACGCAGTGATTCTAGAGCATTGCCCCACTAGCCAGATTCCTACTCCACACTGATGAGGGGCAAATACCCCGAAACGGCTGTCTGTGGATGGATACCATGTTTGGTATAGGTGGTCTCCTTGACTGGAGACTGCCCTTCCCGTGGTTGTTCCTTCCCGGTGAAAGACCTGGCTAGTTTCCTGCCAGCGTTGAGAAACATGTGATGGTGTCTCCGCGGCTTTCATATTTGCATACTTCCCAGGGGGCAATGCTCTAGAATCACTGCGTTGAGAAACACGTGATGGTGTCTCCGCAGTGGATATGTTGATCTCCCTAAGGTCAACAATGCTTGCTTAAGTAGTCTTTTACTAGGCATTGCCCCCACTAGCCAGATTCCTACTCCACACTGATGAGGGGCAAATACCCCGAAACGGCTGTCTGTGGATGGATACCATGTTTGGTATAGGTGGTCTCCTTGACTGGAGACTGCCCTTCCCGTGGTTGTTCCTTCCCGGTGAAAGACCTGGCTAGTTTCCTGCCAGCGTTGAGAAACATGTGATGGTGTCTCCGCGGCTTTCATATTTGCATACTTCCCAGGGGGCAATGCTCTAGAATCACTGCGTTGAGAAACACGTGATGGTGTCTCCGCAGTGGATATGTTGATCTCCCTAAGGTCAACAATGCTTGCTTAAGTAGTCTTTTACTAGGCATTGCCCCCACTAGCCAGATTCCTACTCCACACTGATGAGGGGCAAATACCCCGAAACGGCTGTCTGTGGATGGATACCATGTTTGGTATAGGTGGTCTCCTTGACTGGAGACTGCCCTTCCCGTGGTTGTTCCTTCCCGGTGAAAGACCTGGCTAGTTTCCTGCCAGCGTTGAGAAACATGTGATGGTGTCTCCGCGGCTTTCATATTTGCATACTTCCCAGGGGGCAATGCTCTAGAATCACTGCGTTGAGAAACACGTGATGGTGTCTCCGCAGTGGATATGTTGATCTCCCTAAGGTCAACAATGCTTGCTTAAGTAGTCTTTTACTAGGCATTGCCCCCACTAGCCAGATTCCTACTCCACACTGATGAGGGGCAAATACCCCGAAACGGCTGTCTGTGGATGGATACCATGTTTGGTATAGGTGGTCTCCTTGACTGGAGACTGCCCTTCCCGTGGTTGTTCCTTCCCGGTGAAAGACCTGGCTAGTTTCCTGCCAGCGTTGAGAAACATGTGATGGTGTCTCCGCGGCTTTCATATTTGCATACTTCCCAGGGGGCAATGCTCTAGAATCACTGCGTTGAGAAACACGTGATGGTGTCTCCGCAGTGGATATGTTGATCTCCCTAAGGTCAACAATGCTTGCTTAAGTAGTCTTTTACTAGGCATTGCCCCCACTAGCCAGATTCCTACTCCACACTGATGAGGGGCAAATACCCCGAAACGGCTGTCTGTGGATGGATACCATGTTTGGTATAGGTGGTCTCCTTGACTGGAGACTGCCCTTCCCGTGGTTGTTCCTTCCCGGTGAAAGACCTGGCTAGTTTCCTGCCAGCGTTGAGAAACATGTGATGGTGTCTCCGCGGCTTTCATATTTGCATCTTTGTTGGTGTAGTGGTAGGCTCTTTGCTTGGGTTGTGAGAGGTTGTGGGTTTGACTCTGAGGCAAGGCCCATGGACTTTTTATGGCTGCATGTAATTGCCTAGTCCAATGGACTGTGTTGCCTATGAGTTTCCATTGGATTGATAGGCCAGGTATTGACTTTTGCTTTCGTTTAGCCATGTTGTGTGCGCAGTCACTAGGATTATGTGAATTAATGTAGAGTCAGTTTCAGACTTCTCTGTGTTGGTGTAGTGGTAGGCTCTTTGCTTGGGCCGCAAGAGGTTGTGGGTTCGACTCTAATGCAAGGCTCATGGACTTTGTATGGCTGCATGTAATTGCCTAGTCCAATATACTTTGTTGCCTATGAGTTTCTATTGGATTAATAGGCCAGGTATTGACTTTTGCTTTCGTTTGGCCATGTTGTGTGCGCAGTCACTAGGATTATGTGAATTAATGTAGAGTCAGTTTCACATTTCTCTGTGTTGGTGTAGTGGTAGGCTCTTTGCTTGGGCTGCGAGAGGTTGTGGGTTTGACTCTGAGGCAAGGCCCATGGACTTTTTATGGCTGCATGTAATTGCCTAGTCCAATGGACTGTGTTGCCTATGAGTTTCCATTGGATTGATAGGCCAGGTACTGTCTTTTGTTTTCGTTTGGCCATGTTGTGTGCGCACTCACTAGGATTATGTGAATTAATGTGGAGGCAGGTTCACATTTCTCTGTGTTGGTGTAGTGGTAGGCTCTTTGCTTGAGCTGCGAGAGGTTGTGAGTTCGACTTTGAAGCAAGGCCCATGGACTGTGTATGGCTGCATGTTATTGCCTAGTCCAATGGACTGTGTTGCCTATGAATTTCCATTGGATTGATAAGCCAGGTACTGTCTTTTGCTTTTGTTTAGCCATGTTGTGTGCGCAGTCGGTAGGATTATGTGAATTAATGTAGAATCAGTTTCCAACTTCTCTGTGTTGGTTTAGTGGTAGGCTCTTTGCTTGTTTTCCAAGAGGTTGTGGGTTCGACTCTGAGGCAAGGCCCATGAACTTTGTATGGCTGCATGTATTTGCCTAGTCTAATGGACTGTTTTGCCTATGATTTTCATTGGATTGATAGGCCAGATAATGTCTTTTGCATTTGTTTCGCCATGTTGTGTGCACAGTCACTAGGATTATGTGAACTAATGTAAACTTAGTTTCCAACTTGTCTGTGTTGGTGTAGTGGTAGGCTCTTTGCTTGGGCTGCGAGAAATTGTGGGTTTGACTCTGAGGCAAAGCCCATGGACTTCGTATGGCTGCATGTAATTGTTTAGTCCAATGGACTGTGTTGCCTATGAGTTTCCATTGGCTTGATAGGCCAGGTAATGTCTTTTGCTTTTGTTTGGCCATGTTGTGTGCGCAGTCGCTAGGAATATGTGAATTAATGTAGACGCAGCTTCCTACTTTTTTGTGTTGGTGTAGTTGTAAGCTCTTTGCTTGTTCTGCCAGAGGTTGTGGGTTTGACTCTGAGGCAAGGCCCATGGACTTTGTATGGCTGCATGTAATTGCATAGTCCAATGGACTGTGTTACCTATGAGTTTCCATTGGATTGATAGGCCAGGTACTGTCTTTTGCTTTCGTTTGGCCATGTTGTGTGCGCAGTCACTAGGATTATGTGAATTTATGTTCAATTAGTTTCGCACTTCTCTGTGTTGGTGTAGTGGTAGGCTTTTTGCTTGAGCTGTTAGAGGTTGTGGGTTTGACTCTGAGGCAAGGCCCATGGACTTTGTATGGCTGCATGTAATTGCATAGTCCAATGGACTGTGTTACCTATGAGTTTCCATTGGATTGATAGGCCAGGTATCGACTTTTGCTTTCGTTTGGCCATGTTGTGTGCACAGTCACTAGGATTATGGGAATAATTTGTAGAGTCAGTTTCACATATCTCTGTGTTGGTGTAGTGGTAGGCTCTTTGCTTGGGCTGCGTAGATGTTGTGGGTTTGACTCTGGGGCAAGGCCCATGGACTTATTATGGCTGTATGTAGTTGCCTAGTCTAATGGACTGTGTTGCTTATGAGTTTCCATTGGATTGATAGGCCAGGTACTGTCTTTTGCTTTCGTTTGGCCATGTTGTGTGCGCAGTCACTAGGATTATGTGAGTTAATGAAGACTCAGTTTCAAACTTCTCTGTGTTGGTGTAGTGGTAGGATCTTTGCTTGGGCTGCGAGAGGTTGTGGGTTTGACTCTGAGGCAAGGCCCATGGACTTTGTATGGCTGCATGTTATTGCCTAGTCCAATGGACTGTGTTGCCTATGAGTTTCCATTGGATTGATAAGCCAGGTACTGTCTTTTGCTTTTGTTTAGCCATGTTGTGTGCGCAGTCGGTAGGATTATGTGAATTAATGTAGAATCAGTTTCCCACTTCTCTGTATTGGTGTAGTGGTAGGCTCTTTGCTTGGCTGCGAGAGGTTGTGGCTTTGACTCTGAAGCAAGGCCCATGGACTTTGTATGTCTCCATGTAATTGTCTAGTCCAATGGACTGTGTTGCCTATGAGTTTCCATTGGATTGATAGGCCAGGTACTGTCTTTTGCTTTTGTTTGGCCATGTTGTGTGCGCAGTCACTAGGATTATGTGAATTAATGTAGAGTCGGTTTCCAACTTCTCTTTGTTAGTTTAGTGGTAGGCTCTTTGCTTGTTCTCCAAGAGGTTGTGGGTTCGACTCTGAGGCAAGGCCCATGAACTTTGTATGGCTGCATGTATTTGCCTAGTCTAATGGACTGTGTTGCCTATGAGTTTCCATTGGATTGATAGGCCAGGTATTGCCTTTTGTTTGGCCATGTTGTGTGCGCAGTCTCTAGGAATATGTGAATTAATGTAGACGCACCTTCCTACTTTTTTGTGTTGGTGTAGTTGTAAGCTCTTTGCTTGTTCTGCCAGAGGTTGTGGGTTTGACTCTGAGGCAAGGCCCATGGACTTTGTATGGCTGCATGTAATTGCCTAGTCCAATGGACTATGTTGTATATGAGTTTCCATTGGATTGATAGGCCAGGGACTGTCTTTTGCTTTTGTTTGGCCATATTGTGTGCGCAGTCACTAGGATTATGTGAATTTATGTTGAGTCAGTTTCGCTCTTCTCTGTGTTGGTGTAGTGGTAGGCTCTTTGCTTGGGCTACAAGAGGTTGTGGGTTCGACTCTGAGGCAAGGCCCATGGACTTTGTATGGCTGCATGTAATTGCCTAGTCCAATTGATTGCTTTGCCTATGAGTTTCTATTGGATTGATAGGCCAGGTACTGTCTTTTGCTTTTGTTTGGCCATGTTGTGTGCGCAGTCACTAGGATTATGTGAATTAATGTAGAATCAGTTTTTCACTTCTCTGTGTTGGTGTATTGGTAGGCTCTTTGCTTGGGCTACGAGAGGTTGTGGGTTCGACTCTGGGGCAAGGCCCATGGGCTTTGTATGGCTGCATTTAATTGCCTAGTCTAATGTACTGTGTTACCTATGAGTTTCCATTGGATTGATAGGCCAGGTACTGTCTTTTGCTTTTGTTTGGCCATGTTGTGTGCGCAGTCACTAGGATTATGTGAATTAATGTAGAGTCGGTTTCCAACTTCTCTGTGTTGGTTTAGTGGTAGGCTCTTTGCTTGTTCTCCAAGAAGTTGTGGGTTCGACTCTGAGGCAAGGCCCATGAACTTTGTATGGCTGCATGTATTTGCCTAGTCTAATGGACTGTGTTGCCTATGAGTTTCCATTGGATTGATAGGCCAGGTATTGCCTTTTGTTTGGCCATGTTGTGTGCGCAGTCGGTAGGATTATGTGAATTAATGTAGAATCAGTTTCCCACTTATCTGTGTTGGTGTAGTGGTAGGCTCTTTGCTTGGCTGCGAGAGGTTGTGGGTTTGACTCTGAGGCAAGGCCCATGGACTTTGTATGTCTCCATGTAATTGTCTAGTTCAATGGACTGTGTTGGCTATGAGTTTCCATTGGCTTGATAGGCCAGGTAATGTCTTTTGCTTTTGTTTGGCCATGTTGTGTGCACATTCACTAGGATTATGTGAATTAATGTAGACACAGCTTCCTACTTCTTTGTGTTGGTGTAGTTGTAGGCTCTTTGCTTGTTCTGCCAGAGGTTGTGGGTTTGACTCTGAGGAAAGGCCCATGGACTTTGTATGGCTGCATGTAATTGCCAAGTCCAATGGACTGTGTTGCCTATGAGTTTCCATTGGATTGATAGGCCAGGTATTGTCTTTTGCTTTTGTTTGGCCATGTTGTGTGCGCAGTCACTAGGATTATGTGGATTAATGTAGAATCCATTTCCCACTTCTCTGTGTTGGTGTAGTGGAAGCTGCTTTGCTTGGCTGCGAGAGGTTGTGGGTTTGACTCTGCGGCATGGCCCATGGACTTTGTATAGCTGCATATAATCGCCTAGTTCAATGGACTGTGTTGCCTATGAGTTTCCATTGGCCTGATAGGCCAGGTAATGTCTTTTGCTTTTGTTTGGCCATGTTGTGTGCGCATTCACTAGGATTATGTGAATTAATGTAGACGCAGCTTCCCACTTCTAAGTGTTGGTGTAGTTGTAGGCTCTTTGCTTGTTCTGCCAGAGGTTGTGGGTTTGACTCTGAGGCAAGGCCCATGGACTTTGTGAGGCTGCATGTAATTGCCTATTCCAATGGACTATGTTGTCTATGAGTTTCCATTGGATTGATAGGCAAGGGACTGTCTTTAGCTTTTGTTTGGCCATGTTGTGTGCGCAGTCACTAGGATTATGTGAATTTATGTTGAGTCAGTTTCGCACTTCTCTGTGTTGGTGTAGTGGTAGGCTCTTTGCTTGGGCTGTGAGAGGTTGTGGGTTTGGCTCTGAGGCAAGGCCCATGGACTTTGTATGGCTGCATGTAATTGCCTAGTCCAATGGATTGATAGGCCAGGTACTGTCTTTTGTTTTCGTTTGGCCATGTTTTGTGCGCAGTCACTAGGATTATGTGAGTTAATGTAGAGACAGTTTCACACTTCTCTGTGTTGCTGAAGTGGTAGGCTTTTTTGTTGGGCTGCGAGAGGTTGTGAGTTCGACTCTGAGGCAAGGCCCATGGACTTTGTATGGCTGCATGTAATTGCATAGTCCAATGGACTGCGTTACCTATGAGTTTCCATTGGATTGATAGGCCAGGTGCTTTCTTTTGCTTTTGTTCGGCCATGTTGTGTGCGCAGTCACTAGGATTATGTGAATTAATGTAGAATCCGTTTCCCACTTCTCTGTGTTGGTGTAGTGGAAGCTGCTTTGCTTGGCTGCGAGAGGTTGTGGGTTTGACTCTGCGGCATGGCCCATGGACTTTTTATGGCTGCATGTAATTGCCTAGTCCAATGGGCTGTGTTGCCTATGAGTTTCCATTGGATTGATAGGCCAGGTATTGACTTTTGCTTTCGTTTAGCCATGTTGTGTGCGCAGTCACTAGGATTATGTGAATTAATGTAGAGTCAGTTTCAGACTTCTCTGTGTTGGTGTAGTGGTAGGCTCTTTGCTTGGGCTGCAAGAGGTTGTGGGTTCGACTCTAATGCAAGGCTCATGGACTTTGTATGGCTGCATGTAATTGCCTAGTCCAATAGACTTTGTTGCCTATGAGTTTCCATTGGATTGATAGGCCAGGTATTGACTTTTGCTTTCGTTTGGCCATGTTGTGTGCGCAGTCACTAGGATTATGTGAATTAATGTAGAGTCAGTTTCACATTTCTCTGTGTTGGTGTAGTGGTAGGCTCTTTGCTTGGGCTGCGAGAGGTTGTGGGTTTGACTCTGAGGCAAGGCCCATGGACTTTTTATGGCTGCATGTAATTGCCTAGTCCAATGGACTGTGTTGCCTATGAGTTTCCATTGGATTGATAGGCCAGGTACTGTCTTTTGTTTTCGTTTGGCCATGTTGTGTGCGCACTCACTAGGATTATGTGAATTAATGTAGAGGTAGGTTCACATTTCTCTGTGTTGGTGTAGTGGTAGGCTCTTTGCTTGAGCTGCGAGAGGTTGTGAGTTCGACTTTGAAGCAAGGCCCGTGGACTATGTATGGCTGCATGTTATTGCCTAGTCCAATGGACTGTGTTGCCTATGAGTTTCCATTGGATTGATAAGCCAGATACTGTCTTTTGCTTTTGTTTAGCCATGTTGTGTGCGCAGTCGGTAGGATTATGTGAATTAATGTAGAATCAGTTTCCAACTTCTCTGTGTTGGTTTAGTGGTAGGCTCTTTGCTTGTTCTCCAAGAGGTTGTGGGTTCGACTCTGAGGCAAGGCCCATGAACTTTGTATGGCTGCATGTATTTGCCTAGTCTAATGGACTGTGTTGCCTATGAGTTTCCATTGGATTGATAGGCCAGATAATGTCTTTTGCATTTGTTTCACCATGTTGTGTGCACAGTCACTAGGATTATGTGAACTAATGTAAACTCAGTTTCCAACTTGTCTGTGTTGGTGTAGTGGTAGGCTCTTTGCTTGGGCTGCGAGAAATTGTGGGTTTGACTCTGAGGCAAAGCCCATGGACTTTGTATGGCTGCATGTAATTGTTTAGTCCAATGGACTGTGTTGCCTATGAGTTTCCATTGGCTTGATAGGCCAGGTAATGTCTTTTGCTTTTGTTTGGCCATGTTGTGTGCGCAGTCGCTAGGAATATGTGAATTAATGTAGACGCAGCTTCCTACTTTTTTGTGTTGATGTAGTTGTAAGCTCTTTGCTTGTTCTGCCAGAGGTTGTGGGTTTGACTCTGAGGCAAGGCCCATGGACTTTGTATGGCTGCATGTAATTGCCTAGTCCAATGGACTATGTTGTATATGAGTTTCCATTGGATTGATAGGCCAGGGACTGTCTTTTGCTTTTGTTTGGCCATGTTGTGTGCACAGTCACTAGGATTATGTGAACTAATGTAAACTCTGTACCAACTTCTTTGTGTTGGTGTAGTGGTAGGCTCTTTGCTTGGGCTACAAGAGGTTGTGGGTTCGACTCTGAGGCAAGGCCCATGGACTTTGTATGGCTGCATGTAATTGCCTAGTCCAATTGATTGCTTTGCCTACGAGTTTCTATTGGATTTATAGGCCAGGTAATGTCTTTTGCTTTTGTTTTGCTTTTGTTTGGCCATGTTGTGTGCGCAGTCACTAGGATTATGTGAATTAATGTAGAATCAGCTTTCCACTTCTCTGTGTTGGTGTATTTGTAGGCTCTTTGCTCGGGCTACAAGAGGTTGTGGGTTCGACTCTGGGGCAAGGCCCATGGGCTTTGTATGGCTGCATGTATTTGCCTAGTCTAATGGACTGTGTTGCCTATGAGTTTCCATTGGATTGATAGGCCAGGTATTTTCTTTTGTTTGGCCAT
The DNA here is from genome assembly GCF_048569485.1 of Anomaloglossus baeobatrachus. NCBI lineage: Eukaryota > Metazoa > Chordata > Amphibia > Anura > Aromobatidae > Anomaloglossus > Anomaloglossus baeobatrachus. Next base: position 329,690 of record NW_027441979.1, on the reverse strand, counting down.
GTTGTGTGCGCAGTCGGTAGGATTATGTGAATTAATGTAGAATCAGTTTCCCACTTCTCTGTGTTGGTGTAGTGGTAGGCTCTTTGCTTGGCTGCGAGAGGTTGTGGGTTTGACTCTGAGGCAAGGCCCATGGACTTTGTATGTCTCCATGTAATTGTCTAGTCCAATGGACTGTGTTGCCTATGAGTTTCCATTGGATTGATGGGCCAGGTACTGTCTTTTGCTTTTGTTTGGCCATGTTGTGTGCGCAGTCACTAGGATTATGTGAATTAATGTAGAGTCAGGTTCACATTTCTCTGTGTTGGTGTAGTTATAGGCTCTTTGCTAGAGCTGCGAGAGGTTGTGAGTTCAACTTTGAGGCAAGGCCCATGGACTTTGTATGGCTGCATGTTATTGCCTAGTCAAATGGACTATGTTACCTATGAGTTTCAATTGGAATGATAGGCGAGGTACTGTCTTTTGCTTTTGTTTGGCCATGTTGTGTGCGCAGTCACTAGGACTATGTGAATTAATGTAGAGTCAGTTTCACACTTCTCTGTGTTGCTGTAGTGGTAGGCTTTTTTCTTGGGCTGCGAGAGGTTGTGAGTTCGACTCTGAGGCAAGGCCCATGGACTTTGTATGGCTGCATGTTATTGCCTAGTCCAATGGACTATGTTACCTATGAGTTTCAATTAGAATGATAGGCCAGGTACTGTCTTTTGCTTTTGTTTGGCCATGTTGTGTGCGCAGTCACTAGGATTATGTGAATTAATGTAGAATCATTCTCCTACTTCTCTGTGTTGGTGTAGTGGTAGGCTCTTTGCTTGGGCTGCGAGCAGTTGCGGCTTGACTCTGAGGCAAAGCCCATGGACTTTGTATGGCTGCATGTAATTGCCTAGTCCAATGGACTATGTTGTCTATGAGTTTCCATTGGATTGATAGGCCAGGGACTGTCTATTGCTTTTGTTTGGCCATGTTGTGTGCGCAGTCACTAGGATTATGTGAATTTATGTTGAGTCAGTTTCGCACTTCTCTGTGTTGGTGTAGTGGTAGGCTCTTTGCTTGGGCTTTGAGAGGTAGTGGTTTTGACTCTGAGGCAAGGCCCATGGAGTTTGTATGGCTGCATGTAATCGCCTAGTTCAATTGACTGTGTTGCCTATGAGTTCCCATCGGATTGATAGGCCAGGTACTGTCTTTTGCTTTTGTTTGGCCATGTTGTGTGCGCAGTCACTAGGATTATGTGAACTAATGTAAACTCAGATTCCAACTTCTCTGTGTTGGTGTAGTGGTAGGCTCTTTGCTTGGGCTGCGAGAGGTTGTGGGTTCGACTCTGAGGCAAGGCCCATGGAGTTTGTATGGCTGCATGTAATCGCCTAGTTCAATTGACCGTGTTGCCTATGAGTTTCCATTGGCTTCATAGGCTAGGTAATGTCTTCTGCTTTTGTTTGGCCATGTTGTGTGCGCAGTCACTAGGATTATGTGAATTAATGTAGACGCAGCTTCCTACTTCTTTGTGTTTTTGTAGTTGTAGGCTCTTTGCTTGTTCTGCCAGAGGTTGTGGGTTTGACTCTGAGGCAAGGCCCATGGACTTTGTATGGCTGCATGTAATTGCCTAGTCCAATGGACTATGTTGCCTATGAGTTTCCATTGGATTGATAGGCCAGGTACTGCCTTTTGCTTTTGTTTGACCATGTTGTGTGCGCAGTCACTAGGGTTATGGGAATTAATGTAGAGTCAGTTTCCCACTTCTCTGTGTTGGTGTAGTGGTAGGCTCTTTGCTTGGGCTGCGAGAGGTTGTGGGTTCGACTCTAATGCAAGGCTCATGGACTTTGAATGGCTGCATGTAATTGCTTAGTCCAATGGACTGTGTTGCTTATGAGTTTCTATTGGATTGATAGGCCAGTTACTGTCTTTTGTTTTCGTTTGGCCATGTTGTGTGCGCAGTCACTAGGATTATGTGAAATAATGTAGAGTCAGGTTTACATTTCTCTGTGTTGGTGTAGTGGTAGGCTCTTGGCTTGAGCTGCGAGAGGTTGTGAGTTCGACTTTGAGGCAAGGCCCATGGACTTTGTATGGCTGCATGTAATTGCCTAGTCCAATTGATTGCTTTGCATATGAGTTTCTATTGGATTGATAGGCCAGGTACTGTCTTTTGCTTTTGTTTGGCCATGTTGTGTGCGCAGTCACTAGGATTATGTGAATTAATGTAGAGTCATTCACCTTCTTCTCTGTGTTGGTGTAGTGGTAGTCTCTTTGCTTAAGCTGCAAGAGGTTGTGGGTTCGACTCTGAGGCAAGGCCCCTGGAGTTTGTATGGCTGCATGTAATTGCCTATTTCATATAACTGTTTTGCCTATGAGTTCCCATTGGATTGATAGGCCAGGTACTGTCTTTTGCTTTTGTTTGGCCATGTTGTGTGCGCAGTCACTAGGATTATGTGAACTAATGTAAACTCAGTTTCCAACTTCTCTGTCTTGGTGTAGTGGTAGGCTCTTTGCTGGGGCTGCGAGAAATTGTGGGTTTGACTCTGAGGCAAAGCCCATGGACTTTATATGGCTGCGTGTAATTGCCTAGTCCAATGGACTGTGTTGCCTATGAGTTTCCATTGGATTGATTGGCCAGGTATTATCTTTTGTTTGGTTATGTTGTGTGCGCAGTCGGTAGGATTATGTGAATTAATGTAGAATCAGTTTCCCAGTTCTCTGTGTTGCTGTAGTGGAAGGCTCTTTGCTTAGCTGCAAGAGGTTGTGGGTTTGACTCTGAGGCAAGGCCCATGGAGTTTGTATGGCTGCATGTAATTGCCTAGTTCAATTAACTGTGTTGCCTATGAGTTCCCATTGGATTGATACGCCAGGTACTGTCTTTTGCTTTTGTTTGGCCATGTTGTGTGCGCAGTCACTAGGATTATGTGAATTAATGTAGACGCAGCTTCCTACTTCTTTGTGTTGGTGATGTTGTAGGCTCTTTGCTTGTTCTGCCAGAGATTGAGTTTATGACTCTGAGGCAAGGCCCATGGACTTTGTATGGCTGCATGTAATTGCGTAGTCCAATGGACTATGTTGTCTATGAGTTTCCATTGGATTGATAGGCCAGGGACTGTCTTTTGTTTTCGTTTGGTCATGTTGTGTGCGCAGTCACTAGGATTATGTGAATTAATGTAGAGTCATTCTCTTCTCTGTGTTGGTGTAGTGGTAGGCTCTTTCCTTGGGTTACAAGAAGTTGTGGGTTTGACTTTGAGGCAAAGCCCATGGACTTTGTATGGTTGAATGTAATTGCCTAGTCCAATGGACTGTGTTGCCTATGAGTTTTCATTGAATGAATAGGCCAGGTATTGTCTTTTGTTTGGCCATGTTGTGTGCGCAGTCGGTAGGATTATGTGAATTAATGTAGAATCAGTTTCCCACTTCTCTGTGTTAGTGTAGTGGTAGGCTCTTTGCTTGGCTGCGAGAAGTTGTGGGTTTGACTCTGAGGCAAGGCCCATGGACTTTGAATGTCTCCATGTAATTGTCTAGTCCAATGGACTGTGTTGCCTATGAGTTTCCATTGGATTGATAGGCCAGGTACTGTCTTTTGCTTTTGTTTGGCCATGTTGTGTGCGCAGTCACTAGGATTATGTGAATTAATGTAGAAATGGTTTTCCACTTCTCTGTGTTGGTGTATTGGTAGGCTCTTTGCCTTGGCTATGAGAGGTTGTGGGTTTGACTCTGGGGCAAGGCCCATGGGCTTTGTATGGCTGCATGTAATTGCCTAGTCCAATGTACTGTGTTACCTATGAGTTTCCGTTGGATTGATAGGCCACGTACTGTCTTTTGCTTTTGTTTGGCCATGTTGTGTGCGCAGTCACTAGGATTATGTTAATTAATGTAGAGTCGGTTTCCGACTTCTCTGAGTTGGTTTAGTGGTAGGCTCTTTGCTTGTTCTCCAAGATGTTGTGGGTTCGACTCTGAGGCAATGCCCATGAACTTTACATGGCTGCATGTAAGTGCCTAGTCTAATGGACTGTGTTGCCTATGAGTTTCCATTGGATTGATAGGCCAGATAATGTCTTTTGCATTTATTTGGCCATGTTGTGTGCGCAGTCACTAGGATTATGTGAATTAATGTAGAGTCATTCACCTACTTCTCTGTGTTGGTGTAGTGGTAGGCTCTTTGCCCTGGCTACGAGAGGTTGTGGGTTCGACTCTGGGGCAAGACCCATGGGCTTTGTATGGCTGCATGTAATTGCCTAGTCCAATGTACTGTGTTACCTATGAGTTTCCATTGGATTGATAGGCCAGGTACTGTCTTTTGCTTTTGTTTGGCCATGTTGTGTGCGCAGTCACTAGGATTATGTTAATTAATGTAGAGTCGGTTTCCAACTTCACTGAGTTGGTTTAGTGGTAGGCTCTTTGCTTGTTCTCCAAGAGGTTGTGGGTTCGACTCTGAGGCAAGGCCCATGAACTTTGTTTGGCTGCATGTAATTGCCTAGTCTAATGGACTGTGTTGCCTATGAGTTTCCATTTGATTGAATGGCCAGGTACTGTCTTTTGTTTTCGTTTGGCCATGTTGTGTGCGCAGTCACTAGGATTATGTGAATTAATGCTATTGGATTTTTCAAGTCAGTATTCACACAGCAGTTTCTGCTATTTCATGTATTCCCCTTACATAGTCACTGGTGTGCATACCTTATCTCCCCATAGTGCCTGGGATCTGACCCAGACACTAGCAGTTTTGCACTCCTACCCAAAACTGGGCTCTTCACTGAACTCACTACCTCCACGGTTCAACTCTTAACTGAACTTCAACTAACTAACTGGTTTTCCCACCTCCAGGCCTGTGAACTCCTTGGTGGGTGGGGCCAACCGCCTGGCTCCGCCCCACCTGGTGTGGACATCAGCCCCTGGAGGGAGGCAACAACGGTTTTGTGTCTGACTAGTGTAACTATCCGGGAAAGGGGGTGTGTGTGTGTGTTATGTCTGTGACCAACTGGCTAGTCCAGGGCGTCACACTTGCACCCCCTTCTTGTGATGTGAAGGTGTGTAGTCAGTGCCTACGTGTAATTCCTGACACCACTCCTCTGGCTGACTTGGTGAGCTGTCACTGACTGGGTGGGGTGCAGTAATGGTGGATGCTGCTGCTGCTTGGATAGCATGTGTATCTACTGTGAACAGCTTATCAATGGTGGCAAATCGGGGCAGCTTAACCTCTTGCTCTCCGCAGTTCAACACTCTCACGCGCACTCTTCCCTTCCGTATTAATGAATAAAACTGTGATATAAATAGTATATAGATACCCCACAAATGCAGATAAAGGTAGGTTATGGGAAAAGGGAGAAGAGGGAAACAGGAAAATAGTGTAATAAAGTATACCTTCCAGGGGGGAGAGGAAATGGCAGCACAGCCAGTGGAGGTGAAGCAAGGGGAAGCCTGCAACTAAATTGTTGAGAGCATTATCACATGGTGACTGAGCCTGATTGTAACGGGAGCATAGAGGTGCCGATCCTGTCTTACCTGCGTTGGTGTAGAAGTGGGTTTCCAGTGGTGGAGTCAGCTGTGTGCAGTGGTGGCTGTGGGTTCTTTTATGTGCGACCGTAGTAATAGCTGCGCCCACTTCCTGTATGGGAGTGGAATGCAGTGAGGCTAATGGAACGCACGTCCACGTGCCGCGCCCCTGAAGGTAATACCGATCATTGAATACAAAAAAATTTCTCATACTACTGTATGGGGGTCCCTATATTTAATATGATATCCAAGCCACAGCATCCACCGTTACTTCACCACACCCATTCAGTGACAGCTCACCAAGTCAACCAGAGGAGTGGTGTAAGGAATTACACGTAGGCACTGACTCCACACCTTCACATCACAAGAAGCGGGTCCACAGGGTAGTGCAAGAATACGAGCAAGTCTTCAGCAAACATCCGCTAGACTTTGGGAGAATAAAAGGGGTCCATATTCATGGTTTAAGAACTTGGGTTCTAACGTGCCCAGAGTATGCTCCACTCTATGCTCCCTTTACAATCAGGCTCAGTCACCATGTGATAACGCTCTCAACTCTTTAGTTGCAGGCTTCCTTTTGCTTCACCTCCACTGGCTGTGCTGCCATTTCCTCTCACCCCCAGAAGGTATACTTTATTACACTATTTTCCTCTTTCCCTGTTCCCCCTTTTCCCATAACCTACCTTTATTTACAATTGTGGGGTATCTATATGATATTTACATCATAGTTTTATTCATTAGTGCGGAAGGGAAGAGTGCCCGTGAGAGTGTTAAACTGCGGAGAGCAGGAGGTTAAGCTGCCCCGACTTGCCACCATTGATAAGCTGTTCACAGTAGATACACATGCTATCCAAGTAGCAGCATCCACTATTACTGCACCCCACCCAGTCAGTGACTGCTCACCAAGTCAGCCAGAGGAGTGGTGTAAGGAATTACACGTAGGCACTGACTCCACACCTTCACATCACAAGAAGCGGGTCCACAGGGTAGTGCAAGAATACGAGCGAGCAAGTCTTCAGCAAACATCCGCTAGATTTTGGGGGAATAAAAGGGGTCCAACACTACATCCCCACAGGTGCACACCCACCCATCAAAGAGAGCTATAAGCCAATACCACCTTCACATTACCAGTGTACCAAGGACATGTTGAGCAACATGAAGGCGGCTGGGGTTATCCGTGACAGTTGTAGCCTTTGGGCAGCTCCGTTGGTCCTGTTAAAGAAGAAGGACGGCATCACTCCCCCGTATTGAGGAATCGCTAGCTGCATTGAGAACTGCAAATTATTTTTCTACCCTTGATCTCACTAGTCACTATTGGCTAGTGTCCGTTGCTGAGGCAGACCGGGGGAAGACCGCCTTTGCCACCCCTATGGCGCTGGAGGTCGGCAGACTGTTGTTCAAAAGCAGTGTCTGACGAACAAATTTGCTTCATCCTGAGGAACTGGCCAGTCGGTACGGCCCGGATGGTGGAGGGGGTATGAGCAGAAGAAGCATGCAGCAGTGCGTTGACTGATGTTTCCTTCCTATGGACGTCGGTCTGAACAATTCGCTCAGAACCGAATGAAATTTTAATATCCAGGAAGTCAACGCAACTGCTGCTATGCTTATGTGTCAATCTGATGTTAAAGGTGTTGTTATTAAGTTCCTCCATAAATGTCTCGAGCTGCTCCACAGTGCCCTGCCAAAAAATCAAAATATCATCAATATACCTTAGCCAGCACTGCACATGGGCACCAGCCCCTGCACCTCCGTCACCAAAAACCAACCAATCCCAGTACCTCTGCCTTCTATCTAGGTGCCTTGAGTTATGTCCTGTAAACTGTCACAGCGACCCAGACACACATGTGTAGTAGGGGAATATCCCTGCTGAGATGCCAGTGCTAGAGCACTCGTTTGCTGTGGAGTTGAACGCTATGTGAGCAGTTCTTACCTTCAATGAGCAGAAGTCTCTTTTTTCAGATTTCAATATCTCTGTGGGTATCTGGCAGAAATATGGAATACTCTTTACTGCTAAGACCCTGTACACCACTCCCACTAAAGGGGGCTTTACACGCTGCGACATCGCTAATGCGGAGTCGTTGGGGTCACGGAATTTGTGACGCACATCCGGCCGCATTAGCGATGTTGCTGCGTGTGACACCGATGAGCGATTTTGCATCGTTGCAAAAACGTGCAAAATCGCTCATCGGTGACATGGGTCTCCATTCTCGATTATCGTTACTGCAGCAGTAACGATGTAGTTCGTCGCTCCTGCGGCAGCACACATCACTCCGTGTGACACCGCAGAAACGAGGAACCTCTCCTTACCTGCCTCCCAGCCGCTATGAGGAAGGAAGGAGGTGGGCGGGATGTTCCGGCCACTCATCTCCGCCCCTCCGCTGCTATTGGGCGGTCGCTCAGTGACGTCGCTGTGACGCCGCACGGACCGCCCCCTTAGAAAGGAGGCGGTTCGACGGTCACAGCGACGTCGACGGGCAGGTAAGTATGTGTGACGGGTCTGGTCGGTGTTGTGCGGCATGGGCAGCGATTTACCCGTGTCGCGCAACAGATGGGGACGGGTACCCACACTAGCGATATCGGGACCGATATCGCAGTGTGTAAAGTAGCCTTTAGTCACATGACCAAGACTGTATCTGTGTCCCTACAACACACTTGAGACAAATGTGTGTGTGAGCCTGCATTGTGGGGTATATATAATATATTATAGAGCTGGGAAGGATCATTCTAAGCAGTGAGCTGTTCCAGTATTTGTAGGAAAATACCCAGTAGAAGCATCAAACACAGCACCAATACCTCCCATCAGTATCCCACCACAGTGCCATGTAACCCATGCCCTACACTCCCATCTACACCAATACTATACAGGCACAAACTAGTATATCTGACTAAAAGCCCCCAAAATATGAAGAACGGCCTATAGTTGAGTGTGGATATAAAATCTATGTGAGCAGAGCTAGAATAGAAATCACTGATCGCATTGAAGTCATTCTGACCATAAATCACCATGATATCAAGGTGAGGAGTTGTGTGTTACTGCTGGGAGGAAAGGGTTAACAGTGGAATATTAAGGTGCATTTCTGTGTGCAGTGTTACTAGTCAATGTAACAATTCAGTATGAGCTGCTCTTGGTGCCGGGGGAGGGAGATGCTCTCCTGAGCAAGATAGATGGGGAATGAACATAATATCTATATAGTGTAAGGCAGGGGGTCTCAAACTCGGCTGGGTGTATGGGCCGCACAGAGGAAAAAAATAATTTGGGGGGCTGCATTCTTTGCAAGACAAAGTGACATTTTTATTGGTACCATATATGTATATATTTTTTTCACACACCTTTGGATGACTGATTTTCAACATTTTTCACTTGTTTATTATAACAAATGTGCACATTCTTTGGTTAAATCTAAAAAAAATAAATGTGATGTTAAAAAAAAGTCATGCCTTATTTTGTTTTTTTTTACATTTTATCCCTTTCTTTTAACTAATAGTGTTACAATTATGACGCTAGCGTTTTGTGAAGGGAATGCTTTGCCTACTTCCGTGACTATGGCCTTCCGGAACTGCTGCATTTTGGCTGACCTCTCCGCCTCGGGAATAAGAGACATAAAGTTCTCCTTGTAGCGTGGGTCTAACAGTGTTACCAACCAGTAATGATTGTCGGCCAAGATGTTCTTAACGCGAGGGTCACGAGACAGGCAGCTTACCATAAAGTCATCCATGTGCGCCAGACTCTTAACAGCCATCACTTCAGTATCCAGACCAACACGATGACTGAACATGCTGTCCTCCTCCTTCTCCTCCTCCTCCTCATCTACCCTGTCCTCTGGCCAGCCACGCTGAACTGAGCATATGACTGGTATGCATGTCATATCCTCAATTTGGCCGGAGAGTTGCTCCATGTCTTCATCTTCCTCCTCGTCATAGTCCTCCACTGCACGTTGTGATGAGACGAGGCTGGGCTATGTGTTATCACCCACACCCACTACTGTTTCTTGCTCCAACTCATCGTGTTCCGCCTGCAATACATCATGTTTGGTTTTGAGCAGAGACCGTTTTAGAAGGCAGAGAAGCGGTATGGTGACGCTAATAATGGCGTCATCGCCGCTCACCATCTTGGTGGAGTCCTCAAAGTTTTGGAGGATGGTACATAGGTCGGACATCCATCTCCACTCCTCAGGTGTTATGTGTGGAGTTTGACCCATTTCCCGACGGCTTAGGTGATGCAGGTACTCAACAACTGCCCTCTTCTGCTCACATATCCTGATCAACATGTGCAGAGTTGAATTCCAACGCGTGGGGACATCACACACCAGTCTGTGAGCCGGAAGATGCAAACGACGCTGAAAGCCGGCAAGGCCAGCTGAAGCAGTAGGTGACTTTCGAAAATGTGCAGACAGGCGGCAAACTTTTACCAGCAGATCAGACAGCTCTGGGTATGACTTTAGAAACCGCTGAACCACGAGGCTGAGCACATGGGCCATGCATGGAACATGTGTCAGCTGGCCTCGCCTCAAAGCCGCCACTAGTTTCCGGCCATTGTCACACACAATCTTTCCTGGCTTTAGGTTCAGAGGTGTGAGCCAGTGATCTGCATGCTGTTTTAGAGCTGTCCACACCTCTTCTGCATTGTGGGATTTGTCACTTATGCAGATTAGCTGCAGCACAGCCTGTTGCCGCTTCGCCGAGGCAGTGCTGCAGTGCTTCCAGCTTGGGACTGGTGTGGAGGGTAAAGTGGATGAGGATGCGCAGGAGGAGGAGGAGGCTGAAGAGCATGACATTCCGGAGCTGTAGAGTGTGGGTGAAACCCTGACTGAGGTAGGGCCTGCAAACCTTGGTGTGGGAAGGACTTGTTCCGTTCCTCGCTCAAACTGGGTCCCAGCTGGGCTGGGCTGGGTAGGGCGTTGTGGGGGGTTTGTCTATCTCCGTTTGAGGTGAGTTTGTTTAAGTTAGCCTTTTCTTTGGCATTTTTTGGAGCCCTGCGGGTTGGGGAGTTGGTATCGCCCAGTAAGGCGTTCCCCGGGGGCTTGGATTGGGGTGACATTGTCAGTGGAAAACGGAGTTGAATTTTGGATTAGGAAATCGAAAACTGATCAGAGAGGTGTGGGTAGACTAGTCCGTTTGGGGATGGTTGTGGCATCTGATATGTGCCCGTTCAAGTGTCTCGGGAATTTTCAACAGATCCGTCCGAAGGTGGATGGCCCCTTATTATGTCACGAGGATGGGTCCTTTTTATCGAGATACCAATTTGTGAGTGTTTTTAGGGCATGTTTGAAGTCGTTGGGGTTAGATCCGAAGTCTTTCGGATTGGGGCAGCGACGGAGGCCTCTATATGCGGCCTACCGGAGGAGACAGTTAAGCAGATTGGTAGGTGGAAGTCGCAGCGCTTTAAGTCGTATGTACGTCCCCAGGTGGTTGTTGGCAATTGAGGGGAAAAGGGGGGGGTATTAGGGTAGCAATGGGGGGGGGAGAGTGTGTGTTTTTTGTCAATTTGGTTTGGTGAGGCAATAAAATGGTGTCGTCTGTACATTTTGTATTGCAGAAGCACCCCCCCTTCCTTCCCTGGTCTGGATCCTTGGCCACTCTTATGTGTATTGGGGAGCCCGACGAGCGGACGCGAGATGGAACGGGAGACAGCTAGGTTTTGAGAAGGACCTGGCTCTCGTGCGATGGCTCGGTGTTCGGGGGTTAGGGTGGAACAGGGTGTTGCAGGAGGTGCATAGATACGCCCGGTTGGACAGACCTCCTGACATGTTAGTGTTGCATGCCGGGGGGAATGATTTGGGTGGGCGTCCTTTTCGAATCTTGATAAAGGACATCAAACGTTTTTTGGAGAGTAACTGTAAAGCGCGGGGTTAAATATTCCTGTTAAAACATAGTCTACGACGTTCCCTGAGTCACATGAGGTGTCTGCAAAATTTTGTGTTTGTAAATATGACGGTGCGGATTCCTTTAGCAGACATACACACATACATATGTGACGCCCTGACACTGCAGGTAGTCACACATAGGCCCCCGCATAACAACTTCCCTCACCTAAGTCACACAAAGCCAACCAGAAAACCCTAGTCACCTCCCCCAGGGAAAGACAGGCACACCAGTGGGCAGGACCAGACGGAAGGAAACGCCCACCTAGGGGTCTGGAGACCCCGGGGCAGGAAAAAGGAGTCAGTTGTTTTTAAGGAGAGTTGTGGAGTGAGGAGTAAGGAGTGGAGTCCAGGCCTCTGCTTTAGACCTGAGGCTGAACTGACAGGTTAGTTAACCCCGCTTAACTAACTTAAGATAACAAATGGGCTGCAATGCTGAGAACCTGCTTACCTACGTAACTGATGAGGGAGGATGTCGCAAATCCATGGGAAGATGTTCAAGCTCTCCTGCAGTTCTTGGTGGCCCGTACAGTCCGACCACTTCGAATTCTGAAAGGCACTCTTACCCTTTCTACCCTGGAACGAAGCTTAGGCAAATAAACATGCTTGACCCTGGAATTGTTGACTCCGGTCTTCCTTTCATACCCCACACCTCCATTCCCATTTCTTATTTAAAAGTAATTACACAGACACAAATTTATCTTTGGATAATTTTGGCCATAGGAGCCATTTTATTAACAAGAATACATAACCAATAAAATTTGCAATGTGGTAAGGTCCTTGAAGCTACCAAAACCCTGGTGATTCCCATAACCGAGCAATAAAAAACCTCAACTTGCTCCCAGCCGTTACCCACACTGGCTCAGGAGCACCAAATGGTAAGGGTTAATCCTCCGTCAACCCCAACCACACCCCCAGGGGCCCCGACATACCCCGTCGGGGTTCCCCCCCAAAATCACCAGGGGACCATCAATTCTGCCAATGAGGGGATCCATACCCGGATGAATCCCCAAACCAATTTTAAACCAACTTCAAGGACCCACCAATAAACAACACCACAACGAAGGCACCTTGAAACCCTTCAAGTGCCTGAGACCCCCCGCAACCAAAGGGCCCTCTCAATACCTCCCTGCAAGCCAAGAGCCCATAAGTCAGTTCCCACCGCATTAAGGTGTACCCCGTCAGCCAACCAAAATTCCTCTTCCGTCCTTTCCAACTCAACATGCCGTATTGCTATACCCCCGTTCCGACTAACAAACTTCGAGATCGCCCTATTAACCTTCGCCCGCGCCTTGTTCAACCTGTAAACTGACCGCGCTTTCTGCCAACTCTTTCTCGCTACTATCTCCGACCAGACTATCGTTAGACCTGGAAACGACACCCATAACCGTAACAAATCATGTTTGATGTCCTTTATCAAGATTCGAAAAGGACGCCCACCCAAATCATTCCCCCCGGCATGCAACACTAACATGTCAGGAGGTCTGTCCAACCGGGCGTATCTATGCACCTCCTGCAACACCCTGTTCCACCCTAACCCCCGAACACCGAGCCATCGCACGAGAGCCAGGTCCTTCTCAAAACCTAGCTGTCTCCCGTTCCATCTCGCGTCCGCTCGTCGGGCTCCCCAATACACATAAGAGTGGCCAAGGATCCAGACCAGGGAAGGAAGAGGGGGTGCTTCTGCAATACAAAATGTACAGACGACACCATTTTATTGCCTCACCAAACCAAATTGACAAAAAACACACACTCTCACCCCCCCCCATTGCTACCCTAATACCCCCCCCCCTTTTCCCCTCAATTGCCAACAACCACCTGGGGACGTACATACGACTTAAAGCGCTGCGACTTCCACCTACCAATCTGCTTAACTGTCTCCTCCGGTAGGCCGCATATAGAGGCCTCCGTCGCTGCCCCAATCCGAAAGACTTCGGATCTAACCCCAACGACTTCAAACATGCCCTAAAAACACTCACAAATTGGTATCTCGATAAAAAGGACCCATCCTCGTGACATAATAAGGGGCCATCCACCTTCGGACGGATCTGTTGAAAATTCCCGAGACACTTGAACGGGCACATATCAGATGCCACAACCATCCCCAAACGGACTAGTCTACCCACACCTCTCTGATCAGTTTTCGATTTCCTAATCCAAAATTCAACTCCGTTTTCCACTGACATAATGTCACCCCAATCCAAGCCCCCGGGGAACGCCTTACTGGGCGATACCAACTCCCCAACCCGCAGGGCTCCAAAAAACGCCAAAGAAAAGGCTAACTTAAACAAACTCACCTCAAACGGAGATAGACAAACCCCCCACAACGCCCTACCCAGCCGGGTAGGGACCCAGCCCAGCCCAGCTGGGACCCAGTTTGAGCGAGGAACGGAACAAGTCCTTCCCACACCAAGGTTTGCAGGCCCTACCTCAGTCAGGGTTTCACCCACACTCTACAGCTCCGGAATGTCATGCTCTTCAGCCTCCTCCTCCTCCTGCGCATCCTCATCCACTTTACCCTCCACACCAGTCCCAAGCTGGAAGCACTGCAGCACTGCCTCGGCGAAGCGGCAACAGACTGTGCTGCAGCTAATCTGCATAGGTGACAAACCCCACAATGCAGAAGAGGTGTGGACAGCTCTAAAACAGCATGCAGATCACTGGCTCACACCTCTGAACCTAAAGCCAGGAAAGGTTGTGTGTGACAATGGCCGGAACCTGGTGGCGGCTTTGAGGCGAGGCCAGCTGACACATGTTCCATGCATGGCCCATGTGCTCAACCTCGTGGTTCAGCGGTTTCTAAAGTCATACCCAGAGCTGTCTGATCTGCTGGTAAAAGTTCGCTGCCTGTCTGCACATTTTCGAAAGTCACCTACTGCTTCAGCCGGCCTTGCCGGCTTTCAGCGTCGTTTGCATCTTCCGGCTCACAGACTGGTGTGTGATGTCCCCACGCGTTGGAATTCAACTCTGCACATGTTGATCAGGATATGTGAGCAGAAGAGGGCAGTTGTTGAGTACCTGCATCACCTAAGCCGTCGGGAAATGGGTCAAACTCCACACATAACACCTGAGGAGTGGAGATGGATGTCCGACCTATGTACCATCCTCCAAAACTTTGAGGACTCCACCAAGATGGTGAGCGGCGATGACGCCATTATTAGCGTCACCATACCGCTTCTCTGCCTTCTAAAACGGTCTCTGCTCAAAACCAAACATGATGCATTGCAGGCGGAACACGATGAGTTGGAGCAAGAAACAGTAGTGGGTGTGGGTGATAACACACAGCCCAGCCTCGTCTCATCACAACGTGCAGTGGAGGACTATGACGAGGAGGAGGATGAAGACATGGAGCAACTCTCCGGCCAAATTGAGGATATGACATGCATACCAGTCATATGCTCAGTTCAGCGTGGCTGGCCAGAGGACAGGGTAGATGATGAGGAGGAGGAGGAGGAGGAGGAGAAGGAGGAGGACAGCATGTTCAGTCATCGTGTTGGTCTGGATACTGAAGTGATGGCTGTTAAGAGTCTGGCGCACATGGATGACTTTATGGTAAGCTGCCTGTCTCGTGACCCTCGCGTTAAGAACATCTTGGCCGACAATCATTACTGGTTGGTAACACTGTTAGACCCACGCTACAAGGAGAACTTTATGTCTCTTATTCCCGAGGCGGAGAGGTCAGCCAAAATGCAGCAGTTCCGGAAGGCCATAGTCACGGAAGTAGGCAAAGCATTCCCTTCACAAAACGCTAGCGTCATAATTGTAACACTATTAGTTAAAAGAAAGGGATAAAATGTAAAAAAAAACAAAATAAGGCATGACTTTTTTTTAACATCAAATTTTTTTTTTTTAGATTTAACCAAAGAATGTGCACATTTGTTATAATAAACAAGTGAAAAATGTTGAAAATCAGTCATCCAAAGGTGTGTGAAAAAAATATATATATATGGTACCAATAAAAATGTCACTTTGTCCTGCAAAGAATGCAGCCCCCCAAATTATTTTTTTCCTCTGTGCGGCCCATACACCCAGCCGAGTTTGAGACCCCCTGCCTTACACTATATAGATATCATGTTCATTCCCCATCTATCTTGCTCAGGAGAGCATCTCCCTCCCCCGGCACCAAGAGCAGCTCATATTGAATTGTTACATTGACTAGTAACACTGCACACAGAAATGCACCTTAATATTCCACTGTTAACCCTTTCCTCCCAGCAGTAACACACAACTCCTCACCTTGATATCATGGTGATTTATGGTCAGAATGACTTCAATGCGATCAGTGATTTCTATTCTAGCTCTGCTCACATAGATTTTATATCCACACTCAACTATAGGCCGTTCTTCATATTTTGGGGGCTTTTAGTCAGATATACTAGTTTGTGCCTGTATAGTATTGGTGTAGATGGGAGTTTAGGGCATGGGTTACATGGCACTGTGGTGGGATACTGATGGGAGGTATTGGTGCTGTGTTTGATGCTTCTACTGGGTATTTTCCTACAAATACTGGAACAGCTCACTGCTTAGAATGATTCTTCCCAGCTCTATAATATATTATATATACCCCACAATGCAGGCTCACACACACATTTGTCTCAAGTGTGTTGTAGGGACACAGATACAGTCTTGGTCATGTGACTAAAGGCTACTTTACACACTGCGATATCGGTCCCGATATCGCTAGTGTGGGTACCCGCCCCATCTGTTGCGCGACACGGGCAAATCGCTGCCCATGCCGCACAACACCGACCAGACCCGTCACACATACTTACCTGACCGGCGACGTCGCTGTGACCGGCGAACCGCCTCCTTTCTAAGGGGGCGGTCCGTGCGGCGTCACAGCGACGTCACTGAGCGACCGCCCAATAGCAGCGGAGGGGCGGAGATGAGTGGCCGGAACATCCCGCCCACCTCCTTCCTTCCTCATAGCGGCTGGGAGGCAGGTAAGGAGAGGTTCCTCGTTTCTGCGGTGTCACACGGAGTGATGTGTGCTGCCGCAGGAGCGACGAACTACATCGTTACTGCTGCAGTAACGATAATCGAGAATGGAGACCCATGTCACCGATGAGCGATTTTGCACGTTTTTGCAACGATGCAAAATCGCTCATCGGTGTCACACGCAGCAACATCGCTAATGCGGCCGGATGTGCGTCACAAATTCCGTGACCCCAACGACTCCGCATTAGCGATGTCGCAGCGTGTAAAGCCCCCTTTAGTGGGAGTGGTGTACAGGGTCTTAGCAGTAAAGAGTATTCCATATTTCTGCCAGATACCCACAGAGATATTGAAATCTGAAAAAAGAGACTTCTGCTCATTGAAGGTAAGAACTGCTCACATAGCGTTCAACTCCACAGCAAACGAGTGCTCTAGCACTGGCATCTCAGCAGGGATATTCCCCTACTACACATGTGTGTCTGGGTCGCTGTGACAGTTTACAGGACATAACTCAAGGCACCTAGATAGAAGGCAGAGGTACTGGGATTGGTTGGTTTTTGGTGACGGAGGTGCAGGGGCTGGCGCCCATGTGCAGTGCTGGCTAAGGTATATTGATGATATTTTGATTTTTTGGCAGGGCACTGTGGAGCAGCTCGAGACATTTATGGAGGAACTTAATAACAACACCTTTAACATCAGATTGACACATAAGCATAGCAGCAGTTGCGTTGACTTCCTGGATATTAAAATTTCATTCGGTTCTGAGCGAATTGTTCAGACCGACGTCCATAGGAAGGAAACATCAGTCAACGCACTGCTGCATGCTTCTTCTGCTCATACCCCCTCCACCATCCGGGCCGTACCGACTGGCCAGTTCCTCAGGATGAAGCAAATTTGTTCGTCAGACACTGCTTTTGAACAACAGTCTGCCGACCTCCAGCGCCATAGGGGTGGCAAAGGCGGTCTTCCCCCGGTCTGCCTCAGCAACGGACACTAGCCAATAGTGACTAGTGAGATCAAGGGTAGAAAAATAATTTGCAGTTCTCAATGCAGCTAGCGATTCCTCAATACGGGGGAGTGATGCCGTCCTTCTTCTTTAACAGGACCAACGGAGCTGCCCAAAGGCTACAACTGTCACGGATAACCCCAGCCGCCTTCATGTTGCTCAACATGTCCTTGGTACACTGGTAATGTGAAGGTGGTATTGGCTTATAGCTCTCTTTGATGGGTGGGTGTGCACCTGTGGGGATGTAGTGTTGGACCCCTTTTATTCCCCCAAAATCTAGCGGATGTTTGCTGAAGACTTGCTCGCTCGTATTCTTGCACTACCCTGTGGACCCGCTTCTTGTGATGTGAAGGTGTGGAGTCAGTGCCTACGTGTAATTCCTTACACCACTCCTCTGGCTGACTTGGTGAGCAGTCACTGACTGGGTGGGGTGCAGTAATAGTGGATGCTGCTACTTGGATAGCATGTGTATCTACTGTGAACAGCTTATCAATGGTGGCAAGTCGGGGCAGCTTAACCTCCTGCTCTCCGCAGTTTAACACTCTCACGGGCACTCTTCCCTTCCGCACTAATGAATAAAACTATGATGTAAATATCATATAGATACCCCACAATTGTAAATAAAGGTAGGTTATGGGAAAAGGGGGAACAGGGAAAGAGGAAAATAGTGTAATAAAGTATACCTTCTGGGGGTGAGAGGAAATGGCAGCACAGCCAGTGGAGGTGAAGCAAAAGGAAGCCTGCAACTAAAGAGTTGAGAGCGTTATCACATGGTGACTGAGCCTGATTGTAAAGGGAGCATAGAGTGGAGCATACTCTGGGCACGTTAGAACCCAAGTTCTTAAACCATGAATATGGACCCCTTTTATTCTCCCAAAGTCTAGCGGATGTTTGCTGAAGACTTGCTCGTATTCTTGCACTACCCTGTGGACCCACTTCTTGTGATGTGAAGGTGTGGAGTCAGTGCCTACGTGTAATTCCTTACACCACTCCTCTGGTTGACTTGGTGAGCTGTCACTGAATGGGTGTGGTGAAGTAACGGTGGATGCTGTGGCTTGGATATCATATTAAATATAGGGACCCCCATACAGTAGTATGAGAATTTTTTTTGTATTCAATGATCGGTATTACCTTCAGGGGCGCGGCACGTGGACGTGCGTTTCATTAGCCTCACTGCATTCCACTCCCATACAGGAAGTGGGCGCAGCTATTACTACGGTCGCACATAAAAGAACCCACAGCCACCACTGCACACAGCTGACTCCACCACTGGAAACCCACTTCTACACCAACGCAGGTAAGACAGGATCGGCACCTCTATGCTCCCGTTACAATCAGGCTCAGTCACCATGTGATAATGCTCTCAACAATTTAGTTGCAGGCTTCCCCTTGCTTCACCTCCACTGGCTGTGCTGCCATTTCCTCTCCCCCCTGGAAGGTATACTTTATTACACTATTTTCCTGTTTCCCTCTTCTCCCTTTTCCCATAACCTACCTTTATCTGCATTTGTGGGGTATCTATATACTATTTATATCACAGTTTTATTCATTAATACGGAAGGGAAGAGTGCGCGTGAGAGTGTTGAACTGCGGAGAGCAAGAGGTTAAGCTGCCCCGATTTGCCACCATTGATAAGCTGTTCACAGTAGATACACATGCTATCCAAGCAGCAGCAGCATCCACCATTACTGCACCCCACCCAGTCAGTGACAGCTCACCAAGTCAGCCAGAGGAGTGGTGTCAGGAATTACACGTAGGCACTGACTACACACCTTCACATCACAAGAAGGGGGTGCAAGTGTGACGCCCTGGACTAGCCAGTTGGTCACAGACATAACACACACACACACCCCCTTTCCCGGATAGTTACACTAGTCAGACACAAAACCGTTGTTGCCTCCCTCCAGGGGCTGATGTCCACACCAGGTGGGGCGGAGCCAGGCGGTTGGCCCCACCCACCAAGGAGTTCACAGGCCTGGAGGTGGGAAAACCAGTTAGTTAGTTGAAGTTCAGTTAAGAGTTGAACCGTGGAGGTAGTGAGTTCAGTGAAGAGCCCAGTTTTGGGTAGGAGTGCAAAACTGCTAGTGTCTGGGTCAGATCCCAGGCACTATGGGGAGATAAGGTATGCACACCAGTGACTATGTAAGGGGAATACATGAAATAGCAGAAACTGCTGTGTGAATACTGACTTGAAAAATCCAATAGCATTAATTCACATAATCCTAGTGACTGCGCACACAACATGGCCAAACGAAAACAAAAGACAGTACCTGGCCATTCAATCAAATGGAAACTCATAGGCAACACAGTCCATTAGACTAGGCAATTACATGCAGCCAAACAAAGTTCATGGGCCTTGCCTCAGAGTCGAACCCACAACCTCTTGGAGAACAAGCAAAGAGCCTACCACTAAACCAACTCAGTGAAGTTGGAAACCGACTCTACATTAATTAACATAATCCTAGTGACTGCGCACACATCATGGCCAAACAAAAGCAAAAGACAGTACCTGGCCTATTAATCCAATGGAAACTCATAGGTAACACAGTACATTGGACTAGGCAATTACATGCAGCCATACAAAGCCCATGGGTCTTGACCCCGAGGGTCGAAGCCACAACCTCTCGTAGCCAGGGCAAAAAGCCTACCACTACACCAACACAGAGAAGTAGGTGAATGACTCTACATTAATTCACATAATCCTAGTGACTGCGCACACAACATGGCCAAACAAATGCAAAAGACATTATCTGGCCTATCAATCCAATGGAAACTCATAGGCAACACAGTCCATTAGACTAGGCACTTACATGCAGCCATGTAAAGTTCATGGGCATTGCCTCAGAGTCGAACCCACAACCTCTTGGAGAACAAGCAAAGAGCCTACCACTAAACCAACTCAGAGAAGTCGGAAACCGACTCTACATTAATTAACATAATCCTAGTGACTGCGCACACAACATGGCCAAACAAAAGCAAAAGACAGTACGTGGCCTATCAATCCAACGGAAACTCATAGGTAACACAGTACATTGGACTAGGCAATTACATGCAGCCATACAAAGCCCATGGGCCTTGCCCCAGAGTCAAACCCACAACCTCTCATAGCCAAGGCAAAGAGCCTACCAATACACCAACAC
Organism: Anomaloglossus baeobatrachus; assembly: GCF_048569485.1. Taxonomy (NCBI): domain Eukaryota; kingdom Metazoa; phylum Chordata; class Amphibia; order Anura; family Aromobatidae; genus Anomaloglossus; species Anomaloglossus baeobatrachus. The sequence goes on along the minus strand of NW_027441979.1, from coordinate 309,294 downwards.
AGAGAAGTGGAAAACCATTTCTACATTAATTCACATAATCCTAGTGACTGCGCACACAACATGGCCAAACAAAAGCAAAAGACAGTACCTGGCCTATCAATCCAATGGAAACTCATAGGCAACACAGTCCATTGGACTAGACAATTACATGGAGACATACAAAGTCCATGGGCCTTGCCTCAGAGTCAAACCCACAACTTCTCGCAGCCAAGCAAAGAGCCTACCACTACACTAACACAGAGAAGTGGGAAACTGATTCTACATTAATTCACATAATCCTACCGACTGCGCACACAACATGGCCAAACAAAAGACAATACCTGGCCTATTCATTCAATGAAAACTCATAGGCAACACAGTCCATTGGACTAGGCAATTACATTCAACCATACAAAGTCCATGGGCTTTGCCTCAAAGTCAAACCCACAACTTCTTGTAACCCAAGGAAAGAGCCTACCACTACACCAACACAGAGAAAAGAATGACTCTACATTAATTCACATAATCCTAGTGACTGCGCACACAACATGACCAAACGAAAACAAAAGACAGTCCCTGGCCTATCAATCCAATGGAAACTCATAGACAACATAGTCCATTGGACTACGCAATTACATGCAGCCATACAAAGTCCATGGGCCTTGCCTCAGAGTCATACCCACAATCTCTGGCAGAACAAGCAAAGAGCCTACAACTTCACCAACACAAAGAAGTAGGAAGCTGCGTCTACATTAATTCACATAATCCTAGTGACTGCGCACACAACATGGCCAAACAAAAGCAAAAGACAGTACCTGGCCTATCAATCCAATGGGAACTCATAGGCAACACAGTTAATTGAACTAGGCAATTACATGCAGCCATACAAACTCCATGGGCCTTGCCTCAGAGTCAAACCCACAACCTCTTGCAGCTAAGCAAAGAGCCTTCCACTACAGCAACACAGAGAACTGGGAAACTGATTCTACATTAATTCACATAATCCTACCGACTGCGCACACAACATAACCAAACAAAAGATAATACCTGGCCAATCAATCCAATGGAAACTCATAGGCAACACAGTCCATTGGACTAGGCAATTACACGCAGCCATATAAAGTCCATGGGCTTTGCCTCAGAGTCAAACCCACAATTTCTCGCAGACCCAGCAAAGAGCCTACCACTACACCAAGACAGAGAAGTTGGAAACTGAGTTTACATTAGTTCACATAATCCTAGTGACTGCGCACACAACATGGCCAAACAAAAGCAAAAGACAGTACCTGGCCTATCAATCCAATGGGAACTCATAGGCAAAACAGTTATATGAAATAGGCAATTACATGCAGCCATACAAACTCCAGGGGCCTTGCCTCAGAGTCGAACCCACAACCTCTTGCAGCTTAAGCAAAGAGACTACCACTACACCAACACAGAGAAGTAGGTGAATGACTCTACATTAATTCACATAATCCTAGTGACTGCGCACACAACATGGCCAAACAAAAGCAAAAGACAGTACCTGGCCTATCAATCCAATAGAAACTCATATGCAAAGCAATCAATTGGACTAGGCAATTACATGCAGCCATACAAAGTCCATGGGCCTTGCCTCAAAGTCGAACTCACAACCTCTCGCAGCTCAAGCCAAGAGCCTACCACTACACCAACACAGAGAAATGTAAACCTGACTCTACATTATTTCACATAATCCTAGTGACTGCGCACACAACATGGCCAAACGAAAACAAAAGACAGTAACTGGCCTATCAATCCAATAGAAACTCATAAGCAACACAGTCCATTGGACTAAGCAATTACATGCAGCCATTCAAAGTCCATGAGCCTTGCATTAGAGTCGAACTCACAACCTCTCGCAGCCCAAGCAAAGAGCCTACCACTACACCAACACAGAGAAGTGGGAAACTGACTCTACATTAATTCCCATAACCCTAGTGACTGCGCACACAACATGGTCAAACAAAAGCAAAAGGCAGTACCTGGCCTATCAATCCAATGGAAACTCATAGGCAACATAGTCCATTGGACTAGGCAATTACATGCAGCCATACAAAGTCCATGGGCCTTGCCTCAGAGTCAAACCCACAACCTCTGGCAGAACAAGCAAAGAGCCTACAACTACAAAAACACAAAGAAGTAGGAAGCTGCGTCTACATTAATTCACATAATCCTAGTGACTGCGCACACAACATGGCCAAACAAAAGCAGAAGACATTACCTAGCCTATGAAGCCAATGGAAACTCATAGGCAACACAGTCAATTGAACTAGGCGATTACATGCAGCCATACAAACTCCATGGGCCTTGCCTCAGAGTCGAACCCACAACCTCTCGCAGCCCAAGCAAAGAGCCTACCACTACACCAACACAGAGAAGTTGGAATCTGAGTTTACATTAGTTCACATAATCCTAGTGACTGCGCACACAACATGGCCAAACAAAAGCAAAAGACAGTACCTGGCCTATCAATCCGATGGGAACTCATAGGCAACACAGTCAATTGAACTAGGCGATTACATGCAGCCATACAAACTCCATGGGCCTTGCCTCAGAGTTGAACCCACAACCTCTTGCACCTTAAGCAAAGAGACTACCACTACACCAACACAGAGAATTAGGTGAATGACTCTACATTAATTCACATAATCCTAGTGACTGCGCACACAACATGGCCAAACAAAAGCAAAAGACAGTACCTGGCCTATTAATCCAATGGAAACTCATAGGCAACGCAATCCTTTGGACTAGGCAATAACATGCAGCCATACAAAGTCCATGGGCCTTGCCTCAGAGTCAAAACCACTACCTCTCAAAGCCCAAGCAAAGAGCCTACCACTACACCAACACAGAGAAGTGCGAAACTGACTCAACATAAATTCACATAATCCTAGTGACTGCGCACACAACATGGCCAAACAAAAGCAATAGACAGTCCCTGGCCTATCAATCCAATGGAAACTCATAGACAACATAGTCCATTGGACTAGGCAATTACATGCAGCCATACAAAGTCCATGGGCTTTGCCTCAGAGTCAAGCCGCAACTGCTCGCAGCCCAAGCAAAGAGCCTACCACTACACCAACACAGAGAAGTAGGAGAATGATTCTACATTAATTCACATAATCCTAGTGACTGCGCACATAACATGGCCAAACAAAAGCAAAAGACAGTACCTGGCCTATCATTCTAATTGAAACTCATAGGTAACATAGTCCATTGGACTAGGCAATAACATGCAGCCATACAAAGTCCATGGGCCTTGCCTCAGAGTCGAACTCACAACCTCTCGCAGCCCAAGAAAAAAGCCTACCACTACAGCAACACAGAGAAGTGTGAAACTGACTCTACATTAATTCACATAATCCTAGTGACTGCGCACACAACATGGCCAAACAAAAGCAAAAGACAGTACCTCGCCTATCATTCCAATTGAAACTCATAGGTAACATAGTCCATTTGACTAGGCAATAACATGCAGCCATACAAAGTCCATGGGCCTTGCCTCAAAGTTGAACTCACAACCTCTCGCAGCTCTAGCAAAGAGCCTATAACTACACCAACACAGAGAAATGTGAACCTGACTCTTCATTAATTCACATAATCCTAGTGACTGCGCACACAACATGGCCAAACAAAAGCAAAAGACAGTACCTGGCCTATCAATCCAATGGAAACTCATATGCAACATAGTCCATTGGACTAGACAATTACATGGAGACATACAAAGTCCATGGGCCTTGCCTCAGAGTCAAACCCACAACCTCTCGCAGCCAAGCAAAGAGCCTACCACTACACCAACACAGAGAAGTGGGAAACTGATTCTACATTAATTCACATAATCCTACCGACTGCGCACACAACATGGCCAAACAAAAGAAAATACCTGGCCTATCAATCCAATGGAAACTCATAGGCAACACAGTCCATTAGACTAGGCAAATACATGCAGCCATACAAAGCCCATGGGCCTTGCCCCAGAGTCGAACCCACAACCTCTTGTAGCCCGAGCAAAGAGCCTACAAATACACCAACACAGAGAAGTGGAAAACTGATTCTACATTAATTCACATAATCCTAGTGACTGCGCACACAACATGGCCAAACAAAAGCAAAACAAAAGCAAAAGACATTACCTGGCCTATAAATCCAATAGAAACTCGTAGGCAAAGCAATCAATTGGACTAGGCAATTACATGCAGCCATACAAAGTCCATGGGCCTTGCCTCAGAGTCGAACCCACAACCTCTTGTAGCCCAAGCAAAGAGCCTACCACTACACCAACACAGAGAAGTTGGTACAGTGTTTACATTAGTTCACATAATCCTAGTGACTGTGCACACAACATGGCCAAACAAAAGCAAAAGACAGTCCCTGGCCTATCAATCCAATGGAAACTCATATGCAACATAGTCCATTGGACTAGGCAATTACATGCAGCCATACAAAGTCCATGGGCCTTGCCTCAGAGTCAAACCCACAACCTCTGGCAGAACAAGCAAAGAGCTTACAACTACACCAACACAAAAAAGTAGGAAGCTGCGTCTACATTAATTCACATATTCCTAGCGACTGCGCACACAACATGGCCAAACAAAAGCAAAAGACATTACCTGGCCTATCAAGCCAATGGAAACTCATAGGCAACACAGTCCATTGGACTAAACAATTACATGCAGCCATACAAAGTCCAAGGGCTTTGCCTCAGAGTCAAACCCACAATTTCTCGCAGCCCAAGCAAAGAGCCTACCACTACACCAACACAGACAAGTTGGAAACTGACTCTACATTAACTCACATAATCCTAGTGACTGTGCACACAACATGGCCAAACGAAAGCAAAAGTCGATACCTGGCCTATCAATCCAATGGAAACTCATAGGTAACACAGTCCATTGGACTATGCAATTACATGCAGCCATACAAAGTCCATGGGCCTTGCCTCAGAGTCAAACCCACAACCTCTAACAGCTCAAGCAAAAAGCCTACCACTACACCAACACAGAGAAGTGCGAAACTAATTGAACATAAATTCACATAATCCTAGTGACTGCGCACACAACATGGCCAAACGAAAGCAAAAGACAGTACCTGGCCTATCAATCCAATGGAAACTCATAGGTAACACAGTCCATTGGACTATGCAATTACATGCAGCCATACAAAGTCCATGGGCCTTGCCTCAGAGTCAAACCCACAACCTCTGGCAGAACAAGCAAAGAGCTTACAACTACACCAACACAAAAAAGTAGGAAGCTGCGTCTACATTAATTCACAAATTCCTAGCGACTGCGCACACAACATGGCCAAACAAAAGCAAAAGACATTACCTGGCCTATCAAGCCAATGGAAACTCATAGGCAACACAGTCCATTGGACTAAACAATTACATGTAGCCATACAAAGTCCATGGGCTTTGCCTCAGAGTCAAACCCACAATTTCTCGCAGCCCAAGCAAAGAGCCTACCACTACACCAACACAGACAAGTTGGAAACTGAGTTTACATTAGTTCACATAATCCTAGTGACTGTGCACACAACATGGCGAAACAAATGCAAAAGACATTATCTGGCCTATCAATCCAATGGAAACTCATAGGCAAAACAGTCCATTAGACTAGGCAAATACATGCAGCCATACAAAGTTCATGGGCCTTGCCTCAGAGTCGAACCCACAACCTCTTGGAGAACAAGCAAAGAGCCTACCACTAAACCAACACAGAGAAGTTGGAAACTGATTCTACATTAATTCACATAATCCTACCGACTGCGCACACAACATGGCCAAACAAAAGCAAAAGACAGTACCTGGCCTATCAATCCAATGGAAACTCATAGGCAACACAGTCCATTGGACTAGGCAATTACATGCAGCCATAAAAAGTCCATGGGCCTTGCTTCAAAGTCGAACTCACAACCTCTCGCCGCTCAAGCAAAGAGCCTACCACTACACCAACACAGAGAAATGTGAACCTGCCTCCACATTAATTCACATAATCCTAGTGAGTGCGCACACAACATGGCCAAACGAAAACAAAAGACAGTACCTGGCCTATCAATCCAATGGAAACTCATAGGCAACACAGTCCATTGGACTAGGCAATTACATGCAGCCATAAAAAGTCCATGGGCCTTGCCTCAGAGTCAAACCCACAACCTCTCGCAGCCCAAGCAAAGAGCCTACCACTACACCAACACAGAGAAATGTGAAACTGACTCTACATTAATTCACATAATCCTAGTGACTGCGCACACAACATGGCCAAACGAAAGCAAAAGTCAATACCTGGCCTATCAATCCAATAGAAACTCATAGGCAACAAAGTATATTGGACTAGGCAATTACATGCAGCCATACAAAGTCCATGAGCCTTGCATTAGAGTCGAACCCACAACCTCTTGCGGCCCAAGCAAAGAGCCTACCACTACACCAACACAGAGAAGTCTGAAACTGACTCTACATTAATTCACATAATCCTAGTGACTGCGCACACAACATGGCTAAACGAAAGCAAAAGTCAATACCTGGCCTATCAATCCAATGGAAACTCATAGGCAACACAGTCCATTGGACTAGGCAATTACATGCAGCCATAAAAAGTCCATGGGCCTTGCCTCAGAGTCAAACCCACAACCTCTCACAACCCAAGCAAAGAGCCTACCACTACACCAACAAAGAGAAATGTGAAACTGACTCTACATTAATTCACATATTCCTAGTGACTGCGCACACAACATGGCCAAACAAAAGCAAAAGAAAGCACCTGGCCTATCAATCCAATGGAAACTCATAGGTAACGCAGTCCATTGGACTATGCAATTACATGCAGCCATACAAAGTCCATGGGCCTTGCCTCAGAGTCGAACTCACAACCTCTCGCAGCCCAACAAAAAAGCCTACCACTTCAGCAACACAGAGAAGTGTGAAACTGTCTCTACATTAACTCACATAATCCTAGTGACTGCGCACAAAACATGGCCAAACGAAAACAAAAGACAGTACCTGGCCTATCAATCCATTGGACTAGGCAATTACATGCAGTCATACAAAGTCCATGGGCCTTGCCTCAGAGTCAAACCCACAACCTCTCACAGCCCAAGCAAAGAGCCTACCACTACACCAACACAGAGAAGTGCGAAACTGACTCAACATAAATTCACATAATCCTAGTGACTGCGCACACAACATGGCCAAACAAAAGCTAAATACAGTCCCTTGCCTATCAATCCAATGGAAACTCATAGACAACATAGTCCATTGGAATAGGCAATTACATGCAGCCTCACAAAGTCCATGGGCCTTGCCTCAGAGTCAAACCCACAACCTCTGGCAGAACAAGCAAAGAGCCTACAACTACACCAACACAAAGAAGTAGGAAGCTGCGTCTACATTAATTCACATAATCCTAGTGAATGCGCACACAACATGGCCAAACAAAAGCAAAAGACATTACCTGGCCTATCAGGCCAATGGAAACTCATAGGCAACACAGTCCATTGAACTAGGCGATTACATGCAGCCATACAAAGTCCATGGGCCATGCCGCAGAGTCAAACCCACAACCTCTCGCAGCCAAGCAAAGCAGCTTCCACTACACCAACACAGAGAAGTGGGAAACGGATTCTACATTAATTCACATAATCCTAGTGACTGCGCACACAACATGGCCAAACAAAAGCAAAAGACATTACCTGGCCTATCAAGCCAATGTAAACTCATAGGCAACACAGTCCATTGAACTAGACAATTACATGGAGACATACAAAGTCCATGGGCCTTGCCTCAGAGTCAAACCCACAACCTCTCGCAGCCAAGCAAAGAGCCTACCACTACACCAACACAGATAAGTGGGAAACTGATTCTACATTAATTCACATAATCCTACCGACTGCGCACACAACATGGCCAAACAAAAGACAATACCTGGCCTATCAATCCAATGGAAACTCATAGGCAACACAGTCCATTAGACTAGGCAAATACATGCAGCCATACAAAGTTCATAGGCCTTGCCTCAGAGTCGAACCCACAACTTCTTGGAGAACAAGCAAAGAGCCTACCACTAAACCAACACAGAGAAGTTGGAAACCGACTCTACATTAATTCACATAATCCTAGTGACTGCGCACACAACATGGCCAAACAAAAGCAAAAGACAGTACCTGGCCTATCAATCCAATGGAAACTCATAGGTAACACAGTACATTAGACTAGGCAATTAAATGCAGCCATACAAAGCCCATGGGCCTTGCCCCAGAGTCGAACCCACAACCTCTCGTAGCCCAAGCAAAGAGCCTACCAATACACCAACACAGAGAAGTGAAAAACTGATTCTACATTAAGTCACATAATCCTAGTGACTGCGCACACAACATGGCCAAACAAAAGCAAAAGACAGTACCTGGCCTATCAATCCAATAGAAACTCATAGGCAAAGCAATCAATTGGACTAGGCAATTACATGCAGCCATACAAAGTCCATGGGCCTTGCCTCAGAGTCGAACCCACAACCTCTTGTAGCCCAAGCAAAGAGCCTACCACTACACCAACACAGAGAAGAGCGAAACCTACTCAACATAAATTCACATAATCCTAGTGACTGCGCACACAACATGGCCAAACAAAAGCAAAAGACAGTCCCTGGCCTATCAATCCAATGGAAACTCATATACAACATAGTCCATTGGACTAGGCAATTACATGCAGCCATACAAAGTCCATGGGCCTTGCCTCAGAGTCAAACCCACAACCTCTGGCAGAACAAGCAAAGAGCTTACAACTACACCAACACAAAAAAGTAGGAAGGTGCGTCTACATTATTTCACATATTCCTAGAGACTGCGCACACAACATGGCCAAACAAAAGCAAAAGACATTACCTGGCCTATCAAGCCAATGGAAACTCATAGGCAACACAGTCCATTGGACTAAACAATTACATGCAGCCATACAAAGTCCATGGGCTTTGCCTCTGAGTCAAACCCACAATTTCTCGCAGCCCAAGCAAAGAGCCTACCACTACACCAACACAGACAAGATGGAAACTGAGTTTACATTAGTTCACATAATCCTAGTGACTGTGCACACAACATTGCGAAACAAATGCAAAAGACATTATCTGGCCTATCAATCCAATGGAAACTCATAGGCAACACAGTCCATTAGACTAGGCAAATACATGCAGCCATACAAAGTTCATGGGCCTTGCCTCAGAGTCGAACCCACAACCTCTTGGAGAACAAGCAAAGAGCCTACCACTAAACCAACACAGAGAAGTTGGAAACCTACTCTAC